>NW_024704769.1:3879345-4050345 GCF_018977255.1 Callorhinchus milii
ATATCTCATTATCTGTTGAACTATGTGGGATATTATTTACATGTGGTATTTTCTAATGGGAAAAGTAATGATAGTGATTTGCATCTTAACATAATTATGTGTGAATTAGTAATGGTACAGTGTGGCTTTAATCCCATGAATCTGATCGTTGGCTTTTGATTTCCAACTTGCATATTGTAGTTTTCCAAGGTGACTGCTGAACTGTCCCCAAGGTGACATGTTTGGCAATAGAATATCGTAATCGAGCCAGTCCTCTGAGGCAGTATTGGTAGTCCGGTTCCTGAGCCAGGAGAGTCTGCAGTATTCTAGGGCACCGTTGATGACAGCACAGCCCAGCCTGGCTCATTGGCAGGACCTGGAAGGGCAGACCAGTCACTTGGAGCAGGGAATGCTCCCATTCAGCTCCTGTTAACCCTGCCAGCCAAAGTACTTACGGGTAGACTGGTCCGAGCTGGACAAGTAATGGGAAAACTTGTCAGAGATCCAGTGATGGGTTGGCTGTTCAGTCAACACCCCCCACACCCACCCTCTAGGACTCCCATACAGCTGTGTGAAGTGCTTTGAGACGTCCTCCCGACGTGAAAGCGCTATATTAAGAGTAACAGTAAACTGTAATTGTATGCAGGAAACCATGGACATGCAGCCAATATAATCCTGATGTTGGTTCTCCTCTTACCCGCTCAGCATTTCTACTTATACCAAAGGTTTCAAAACTGTAACCAACAGAAAATAAATACAATTTTTAATTATAATTCCTGGAATGAAGGGTACTTTAATACTTACAGAACTATGATGGGAGAGATTAATATTCTCTATTCGTGGCTATGTGATCACTGAGCCGGAAGTGCACAAAGCAGATTTTGTCTTCTGTTACTGTCTCAAACATTTCTCATTCTTACAGTTCATCATGGAGCAAGTTGCTATTTTTATTATTTCTGTGACTTAACACTGGCTTAAAAAAGGCTTTATAAACATGGATCGAAAGTAATAATAATGATCCTTACATTTTATATAGCGTCTTATCACGTCTTTGAGACGTCTCAAAGCGCTTCACAGGATATACTGTAAAATGTAGTGACTGTGTATTTTGTGGGCGAAAGTGATCTGCATTTAGAACTCCCTATTTTCCCAACCACAATAAATAGCAAATTACATTTTGAAAGTGTCGGAGACGTCGGGAGGATGTCATTTTCTCAGAAGAATCAGTCAGGGTTTTGCTCCTGTTAATCTCCTGCTGATAGGAATTTCAGCCCTTGATAGCCGTTCGGTGAGCAATTGCACATGTGTGATTCTTTCAAGATTTGATAGATTTCTGTTAGGAACTAATATCTGGGGATACAGTATATAGTTTGCGACATGTCATGTGCAAGCGACTGCCAGGATGGTGAAAGGCGAACTGGTGGACCTTGATCTTCTTTCACCAGCAAATTCTTATGTCTATCAGGTGAATGAGAACAGAAACAGGCTCACTTGTTATTACCTCATGGCAACTCAATGGGGCTCACTGTCTACACTCACAAATGAACTTGCATGAAATTACTGGGACGCTGCCACCAGCCACTCAACGCAGATGTATGTTGCTTTGCACTGACCCAAGCCTTTGCGACAGTTCAGCATTTATCTATTACACTGCATGTCTGTTGCCGGTGTAAATACACTGAAGTATCAGATGGCAGTGTGTAATGCCACTGAAACACATGGCTTTGATAAAAAGTAACCTTGAATGCTAGATCAGTGGTTTTTCAATGCAGTGACATACACTCACATTACAATGCAGGTTGTCCCACTTTCCCTGCAAGTACAGGCATGGATGGAACTGCGATGATGCCAAATATTATAATAATTATAATAACAATCCTTGCATTTGATGTAGCACCTTGAAAGAATCACACCAAATTATTATTATTTTTTGGAGGGATTATTATCCCCGGAACAGCGATCCACCAATTGACTAACAACCGGGTTCCTTCTCACTTCTTACTGCTAGGTGAACATAGGCGCCTGGAGTAAGGAAACTTGCCTAACGTTTTGCTCTACCAGGGAATTGAACCCGAGTCTTCTTGCTTGCAAGGCAAGTGCTCTTAGCACTGAGCTACAGGACTCCACCGTAAGTGCAGAGTCAAAGCTGGAAAGTAACGGACATTTTGTCGGTGTGATGGTCATAAAGTTAATCTCCAATTGGGTGCTTGGCTTCTCACTCTCTCACACACACTGCCTAAACCCAGCATCGGGTTACAGTCTCAACAAGTGCCGCATAACCGGTAGCAGAAATTCACAATGGGCTGTAAATACATACTCAATAAACCAGCGCACACACATGCGCTCAGATTACAATGTTAAACAGCCAAAATAAACCAGCACTGTCATCACAATGTAGACCGCTGTGTTAAACTGAAGAGGATTCAAGGTCAATGGCTTATATATCCGAGGCCTGAAATCCCATTTAGTTTTAGCTCGTCAGACCATTTTGTCTTAAACTTGCGCAAAGCAGTAATGTTTGAGCCTGGGTCTCAGATGTGGAAAGATTCAATGACGCAGTCCTGGGGCGAGTTTTTTTATCCATCTGACTGAATTTCACTTGACACCTCTGACTCAGTTTCACATTTGATAAAACCTTTTTTTTCTTAGCGAGTGTTGAGCCACACAGATTAAAAAAAACATATCCTCTCCTTAGTGACCCTGATGATCACTCTTCCAGGCATGAATACTTCTAATCGCTACCAGTAGACAATGCAAATCTAAAATTAATGGAATGACCTGAAGGAAGGTAAGTGAAATATCTTTTGAGGGGGGAATTGGTAGCTGTTTACTGATGATGATATGCCCTAACCACCCACAGGCAGCAGATTGTCATTATCACTGTGCCTGAAGAGATAAAATGGTTTCCTTTCCCCAATAGCACGCAAATAATCTTTGCACACAATATTAATATCATTAACTCAACACTTTACAATGTCTGGTTTGAAGCAGGGACACACTGAGATACAACGCACGTAACACAGGTTCAGGAAGAATAAACACAAGCAGCACATTCACTTGTATATAAATACTAATTTGGTTACTCAATCCATGGCTGTTTGTGGGGTCACTGTTGTGCGCAATTGGCTGCCGTGTTTCGCCCACAAGATACACAGTCAATTCATTTTACAGTATACTCTGTGAAGCGCTTTGAGACGTCCCAAAGATGTGATAAGGCGCTGTACCAAATGCATGGATTATTATTATTATCCAGACCACACTTCTGCCTGATGACTGCTTTCTCATACAGACCAGCAAATTAAGCCAGTGCTCACAGAGGTTCATTCGGTTCATTCGGTTCATGGAACTCCAGGAGTGCGAGAGCTGGGGCGATCAGTTCTGAGAATGTGATGAATGACTTGATAAACCCTCTCATCTGTGCTTGTGAGTGTGCTCTATGTCGTCGGATGGAGGGACATTCACTCCAATGCGTTTATCAGGCAGAGGTTTTCCCATGACTCCGTACAGCTTGCTAGGGTAAACATCCTGTCGCTTTCAGGAGCCACGCCAAACAGCCCCGTGGATCACATCGCATCCCAGGATTACTTCTGCACAACAGTAGCTTTACAAGCTCCACATGAAAAAAGGCAACCCCACTCAGTTTGTACAGTACTCCCTTTTATTACAGCTTCCCCTTCTATCACCCACAACCCCTCAGGAAATCACCTTTTACCAGCCTCCCCAAATCATCAAATAATCCTCATATTTAATATGGCGCCTTATCACATCGCTGAGATGTCTCAAAGTCCTTTACAGAATATACTGTAAAGTGAAATGACTGTGCATTTTGTGTGGGCGAAACGCAGCAACCAAGTGCATACAGCAGTATCCCACAGATATAATAAATAATAATAATCCTTGAATTTGATATAGCGCTTTTCACGTCTTCTCGACGTCTCAAAGCACTTCACAGAATATACTGTAAAGTGAATTGACCGTATATATTTGTGGGCGAAACGCAGCAGCCAATTGCGCACAGCAACGTCCCCACAAGCAGTCATGGATTGAAATTGACCAATTTATTATTGTTTTGTTTTGGAGGGATTATTATTAGGTTCTGTGTGGAGTAAAGAAACTTGTCCAAGGTTTCGCCCTCTGCCTGGAATTGAACCCAGGTGTCTCACTTGCAAAGCGAGTGCTCTAACCACTGAGCTACAGGACTCCACTTTATATGGTTTCAAACTTAGAAGGGACGTTAATGTCAGTGACATCTGGGGTAAGCTCTGTGTTATTATAATTCCAAATATGTTTAGTTAAATCTTATTGTTCAGCCTGCACAGATTTCATACTTCTGTGTTGCCTCATATGCTTTTGATTTTGAACTGTCCCAAACCAACTGATTATTCATAACAGAATGCAGAAGCTGCAAAGATCCCACAGTTACAAGAAGGAAACCATTAAAGCAGCAAACTATAATCATCGTAAAGCTCTGAGATACAGCGATACATAGACATAGATGTCAAGGAATGATATGTTCAAAGCTTTTCACACTCCAGAGCTTGTTGTGCGATAACAAACTCAGGCGTTATCTCATTTATTAATATTAATTACACTTTAAAACTTTAATTTAATGCTTATCTACTTTGATGCAACGGAGACAAAACGAATAAGCTTACACTCAGTACAGCTTCAATATTGTCAACTGATCAGTGTCCCAGTAACAGTAGCTGAATTACAATCAATGTCACCTGATATGATCATGGATCATTTCAATGTAATGCCTTTTGCTGGTACAATATGGACGTATCAGCATTTGATATATCGCGCTTACACAGCCAAGGAAAACCCTCTACTTATATAATAATAATAATAATAATCCTTGCATTTGATATAGTGCCTTATCACATCACTGAGATTCTCAAAGAATATACTGTAAAGTGAATTAACTGTATATTTTTGGGGCAAAACGCAACAGCCAATTGCACACAGCAGTGTCCCACAAACCGTCAAGGATTGAATGACCAAATTATATATTATATATTGGATTCCCTGATTAACCAAGAGCAAATTAGGGGGAAAAACGTTTAAGTGCAGTGTATGGCAATTACAATAACCCAACTAATGAACTATGAAACTGACTCATTTAGCAGCACATTGACATTTGGAGGGACTGGATTGGGGCCAGCAGGCTGCTAACATATGTTTTAACAGCAGCATTGCATTTAAACTCAAATTACAGCCATTAGTATTGTGTTTCTCTGCCCTGTGCTTTTCTCAGCATCTCTGCTTAAAGTGGAGTCCTGCAGCATAAGCGAGTGGACCCGGGTTTGATTCCCGGGCAATGTAAGCGGGAACCCAGTTGTTAGTCGATTGGCAGATTGCTTTTCCGGGGGTAATAATCTCTTCAAAAAAAATAATGATAATTTGGTCACATAATCCACGACTGTTTGTGGGACGCTGCTGTGCGCAATTGGCTGCCACGTTTCGCCCACAAGATATAGTCACTCCACTTTACAGTATATTCTGTGAAGTGCTATATCAAATACCAGCATTATTATTGTTATTATTAGTAAGATCCGAATCATGCTGATAGAATGTTCTGAATTGACTGCTTTGCAAAGGACTGCTCGCTCGCTCTTCAAACAGAGAGCAATAATGCAAGGTTGTGGTGCAGAAGGCCACTAATGGAAAGGGGGGGGGACACATGAAAACGTCAATCTCACTGTTTACACGCAATTTAAAACCCAGAGGATCTGTACATTAGCAGATAGTAAATAGTGCTGAGCGCTCCATTGGTAATTGGCTGGAAAAGACATCACACCGCGTTCAGCGATCGTGGTAAAAGCTGCGGTGAAAAGCCAGTGTGGGAGAAGTGTGCCCTTTGACGGGGCAACAACATACTCAAGTGTAAATCACTTCACAACCAATACAGGTACGCGGTTGCTATAGCGATTCTGTATAGCGTGTGTTTGTAGGATGAAAGTCTGCTGTTTACAGTAACAGGGCAGGTCTGAAGGGCTTGAGGAGCGAGTGTGATGGGGAGATCTCAATGCTGATTGTCTGATCAGAGCACAGTTACAGAGGCGGCGTTACGGCTCTACTCGTTGCAGCAGCTGCAGCACTTGTCACCACGCGTTTGGTTTGTGAACAAGTAGCTAATTAGAGGGGCAGTCACAGGCCAACGTTCAGACCAAGCTGTCACCGTGTCCTGCTAACCCTCTCTGTGACACAACAGAGACTTGAAGCCCTGGATAATAACAATCCTGCCGTTTGATAATAGCGCCTTATCCCGTCGTCGAGACGTCTCAAAGCACTTCACAGAACATACTGTAAAGTGTAGTGACTGTGTATTTTAACGGGCGGATCGCGGCAGCCGTTTGCACACAGCAGTGTCCACAAACAGCCATGGATTGAGTGACCAAACTATTATTATTTTATTATTTATTACTTATATTTTTTGAAGGGATTATTACCTCTGGAAAGCGATCCACCAATCAATTAACAACCGGGTTCCAATTTACTGCAAGATAAACAGAGGCGTGTGGATTAAGCAAACTTACCTAAGCTTTCTCCCCGCCAGGAAATTGAACTCAGGTCCTCTTGCTTGCGAGGCAAGTTCTCTAACCACTGCGCTACAGGAATTCTCATAGTGCCTTCTGAAGACAAAGTTTTATGTATTCTGGCTTTTGCAAAGTGATATTGGGTGAGCTTATGACGTCTCGAAGATATGTTTAGGTGCTATATCAAATGCAATGATTATTATATTATAAATACATCTGATTCAACCACCGCTATCGGGCAGCGAGTTCCACTGTCTCACTACCCTGAAGTATTTCCTTTTACATTCCTACATTCTCTTTTAGATTCCCCTGGTCGCTATCTCGTTCTACTTTTGTCAGAGTATAGAGGGAAGGTCTATTTTTGGAGGCACAGTTGGAAAGTGCACGTTTAACTTTTTCCAGTAAACAGACTGCAGCAAGACAGTCCCCAGGTCATAGAAAGCACAGAGCGAGGACATGAGAATGGCAGATGGGATTGCTGTATATAGCAGTGGGGGGAACTGAATGTGGAATGGTGTTGTAGCCATGAAAAAAATCTCACAAATCTGTCCAAGGCTTTTTTTTGGGAAATCCCACATGGGAATTGAGGCATTTTCTGCACATTCTGGCTTTATGTAACTCATTCCTCAAATGATAATGTGCCGTGTTTCTGGTTTGAGTAAATCACATCGTATATCACAGCTGCAGTGTTAACTGTCTTTCTTTACCTGCTCTGTTGACATTGCTGAGGTCAAAATGGAAACCTTTCATTTATTTCCTGTCTTTCACTTATTTTGTGGAGTCCTGTAACATATTGGTTAGAGCACTTGCCTCATAAGCTGGGTTCGATTCCTGGGCAAAACCTTACTCCACACCCCTCTGTTTACCTAGTAGGAATCCTACTGAAAATGGAAGATTTTTTTCAAAATATTGCATTGATGTGTGTATATTTATGCTGAAGGGAGATAGCCAGTGATCTAGTCTACATCAACACATTTGCTTGCTTTCAAATTAATTTGATCCATAAACAGCTTGAAGGCATTTCTTTGATGTGGAAAGTGCTTTATAAATATAAATTGTACTAATTAAGTCTCTTGCAGTGGAGAAACAAAGGGATTGACCCTATCGAAAGTGACATTTTCCTCAGGGCACTAAAATCTGAATAATTCTTAGCAAATTTCATTCATTCAACCCACTGGTTGCGGTCTTGGGGTGGATGGGTATGTTCTGCTCAGAGCTAATTGATAGCCATGCGTTCGTCACCTCCCATCTCGACTATTCAAATGCTCTCCTCGAGGGTCTCTCCAGCTCCACCACCCTGGTTCTGCCTCCTGTATGTCCCTTGTACCCTCCACTCCACCACTGATGGTTGCACTTTCAGCCACGATGCCCTAAAACTCTGAAACTCTCTCCCTCTATCCCTCCACCTTGTCCCCTCCTTCCCCATCTTCCTTTTTGACCATGCTTATAGTCACCTCCCCCCTCCCCTCAACTCAGTGTTGTGCTCCGCCACTGTATAGCACTCGGGGACGCTACCCAACATGAGGGGCACTGTGTAAGTGCAAGTTGTTGTTGAATTGATTGTAGATTTTGTGTGTCAGAGAATACCTCTCCATTGATCCACCCATACAATCTTCTTTGGCCATCAAAAATGTTCCCAGGATATACTGTAAAAGGGTAGTAACTGTATAATTGCAGGAGAGAGTATCTGCTGATCACTGACCCAATGATGAATTCATTCAGTAAGTTTATCATATCGGGATGCCTTAGTTTACAGAACTTTGGTGACATGAGGAAGGTTAACAGTCATGACGGGTTCACTGACCCCTCTCACGTCACGCAAGGAGCCTGGAAAAAAACTAGATGGAGAAAGATTCAGGGAAGGCTGTGGGTTCAATTCAATGAAAAATTAGGTAATGAAGCTCACAAGTGGCTTCCATTTATAATAGCATGAACATGCCTTTACCTCAAGAATTCCTTCTTAGTAAAACTCAACACAAACTTAGTAAGACTTTGCAGTGAAGTCAATTATTCCTGACAAAGAGCTAATCTGTTATTAACACCACTTTATTCAGTGCATAATGGTGATAAATTGAACAAATTAAATGCAGTTAAATTGGAATGAGGGAGTTGCTCTATTTTAAATGATTAAGCTTAATGAACGTGGTCGCTGCTGTTTCTGTCATTTCCCAACCATAATCGATGTTACAGCTCTGTGAAGATTTTGTTCAGCGATGTCAGCCAGCATCCAGGGGACTAGGGACAGGGAGACTTAGAGTAGAGTGGCGTTAAATGGAATTCCCTGCAGGGTTTTCTTTTCAGAATTGTTGTAATGGAATTTAATATGCAAGATTCCCCAAATGATTTTCAACCACAACAGCATGAAAACAACTTGAATATACTGTACATAACTTGATAACGTCTCAGAGCGCTTCACAAAGACTGAGTCAGAAGAGAGGGAGGAAAAGGAGGGTGTGAAGTTATGAAGGTGACAATAGGCATGATCAATGAGCTAGGTATTTAGGTGTGATATAAAGATGGATAGTGACGGGGAGGGGTAAAGGTACTTTATCAAATGCAAAACAACAACTTGCATTTATATAGCGCCCTCGCACTGGTATGTCTTGGAGCTCTTAACAGCAGTGTGGCTTAACGCTGAGCCGCAAAGGGAGGGGAAGATGACCAAGGGAGCAGTTAAAGAGGAAAGTCTTCTGGTGTGATTTGAAGAGGGGGCAAGACGGAGGGTTTGAGTCAAGAAGTTCTAGAGATTTAGGGCGTAGTGGCTGAAACCACGGCCACCGATTGTGGACGAGGGATATGCAGTTATATTCACTTACATAAATGGAAATGCAATACAGAAGATTCATATCAAATCAAATGTAATACAGAACAAACATACATATCAGAATTTACTGATCCAATGCAAATCTCCCAATTCATACCAACAAAGAGTGCTGAAAGCAAGTGCTTAGAGTTACTACTCTAAATTCCAATGAGAATAAATGATTGCACCAATATATTTCCCCTTTGACTGTGCCTTGAATGCTAATCATCGGATCGTGTATTAACAAGGGATTTGGATTACACCAGCACTGCTCAAGTTACAGACAACAGTTACATCAAAAGCACTCCTGAAACACAACAACTCCTATCCCTCAATTGAAAACTTTTGACTAAATTCTAGCAAAAGGATGCTGTACTAATCAGTATTAATAACTTTGTTTTACAGTGCGATGCGTCCCATTAGCATTAGTGTAGGAGGTGAACAGCTATGGAAGAAATGGGGATTACATTAACATGAGCAGAAACATTCCACTGCATTAACTGTAGCTGCCTAGATAATTTGCTTCTACATAAGCCTCTGCTTCAGACTGGACATACTGCCTCTCTGGATACAGTTCAGTAATAATATAATCTTTGCATTTGATACAGCACTAAGGTCATGTCTTCAAAGCGCGTGACAGAATATACTGTAAAGTGAATTGATTATATTTTGTGGGTGAAACTGGCAGGCAATGGCACACAGCAGTGTCCCACAAACAGTCGTGGATTGAGTGACCAATTTTTTTTAAGGGCTTATTATTCCCAGAAAAGCAATCCGCCGATTGACTAACAACTGGGTTCCTACTTACTGCTAGGTAAACAGAGGCGTGTGTGTGGAATAAGGAAACTTGCCCAATGCACTATACCGAATGCAAGGATTATTATTGCAAAGAAGAAACAAGAAGCTGGTAATGTTGTACAAATGATGGCAGAATCCTCGCTCCTGTGCATGAGGACTGCGCTTTGAAGTTCAGCACTGAGTCCTGCAGAACATTTGTTGTGCTCAAACCTCACGATAACGCACCATTACTGCTAATGAACTCTTGTTTATCCCGTTTCCCAGCTGTGACAGTATTCGACAACTTAATAAGTCATCGTAACAATAACTTTACTGGGACCATGGATCATTTAGGATGATTTCTGGACCTGTTAGAATAAATTACGTCTTTAATTACCCTAACATTTACCAGATGTATTGAGATCCATGAATGTCCCAGGCAGCAGATCAGCTATCCAAAATGTTAGATAGCCTAAATGTTATTGTTATTGCCTTGAGGCGTCCTCCCAACGTGAAAGGCGCTATAAAAAATACAATTTGTTGTTGTTGTGGAGCCTCTGGACTTATCTAATGTACCTCTTAAGCTGCAGCTGTTATAGGAACTCGTCTCTAAGTCTAACAGTCTAAGTCTAACAAACTGCACAGTCGGTAGACGCTTATTCACAGAACGTTATTTTGAGTACTGCAATTATTCCATCCTCTCAATCAGTAAACATTGCCACTTGTACTCACTGAACCTTCCCACGGCTACTCCACTGTTATGATTAACGCTGTTCCTGTGTTACAGATATCAAGGGACTCGGGTACTTGTATAATGGTTTGTATATACAACAAAATTATAAGGCCAGTAAGGACACATCTCAACAACATCTAATTGACAAGTAGACACACTATCCTACACTACAACAAAGACTCGACAGAAGATTGGGGTCAGAGAGAGATAGAGAAAGATGCCAAGAGAGAGTTTCTCCCAGTGTCCTGGCCAGCAATCCTCCAGTTGAAAAAAAATTGTTCATTTACTGTTTGTGGGACGTTGCTGTGCGCAAATTGGCTGCTGGGAATCACCTACAAATACACAGTCACTACACTTCACAGTAAACTCTGCAAGAGGTTGTGACATTATAAAGCACTAGGTGAAATGCAAGTGTTATTGCAAATAATTATTATTTGTAGGAAGAAGGTCTGAAAGTGATGATAGCTCAGAAGGAATGCCGGCAAACAGGAGGTAGGTAACCTGGCTATGTTTGGTCTGTATTCACTTGAGTTCATGTTGAGGAATGATCTAATTGAGGTTTTTAAAATAATAAAGGGATTTGACATGGTAGCTACAAACAATTTCCTCTGGTGGGAGAATCCAGAACAAGGGAGCGTAATCTTAAAATTAGAACCAGGCCATTGAGGAGTGAAATCAGGGGCATTTTTTCACACAAAGACTAGTGGGAATCTGGAACTCTCTCCCTTCCCCAAAAGGCTGTGGCTTACGGCTGGATCCATTCACATTTTCAAAACTGAGGTGGATAAATGTTTATTTGGTCAGATTTTCAAGGGATTTGGGGCAAAGGCGAGTAATTGGCTTTGAGGTACAGATCATCCATGATCTAATAACATGGTAGAACAGGCTCAAGGTGTTGAATGGCTTCCTCCTGTTCCTATGTAACATGATCCTTTTTGTACCAAAAAGATCAGTCTTTGTACAGTTTCCCAGCTCTCTCTGTTTTTGTTTCAGATTCCAGGAGCTGCAGTATTTTGTGTTTTGGTCTTTGTACAATACTCTATTTTAGATCACTTCACAGTTGCATCCCTTTAACTGGGTTTATCAATGGAATAGAGTGAGTTTAAAGAAAGATTATGCACTCTTCAGCACTTTATCACATCAAAGTGCTTCACTAGACTTGTGTCACCTATTCTTGACCTGGAACAAATTAGTATTACCAATCCCACAGCAGATCTGGTTCAATACTGCGATGGTTTCGGTTTCAAGGAGAAACTAGTTCTAAAAGACATTAAGTAATGTGATATATTCCCGGTGAGTGAGAAACGTTAGGTACGTTTCCTTACTCCACACGCCTCTGATTATCTAGCAGTAAATTGGATCTGGCTGTTAGTCGATTGGCGGATTGCTTTTCTCGGGATAATAATCCCTTCAAAATAAATAATAAAAATGATAATTTGGTCATTCAATCCACGACTGTTTGTCCGGCACTGCTGTGTGCAATTGGCTGCCGTGTTTTGCCCAAAATACAGTCACTACACTTTACAGTATATTCTATGACGCTTTTTGAGACGTCTCTATATAAGGAGCTATATCAAATGCAAGGATTATTATTATATTAGAGGGTGGCTTGAAAGGGTTATAAGTGTAGTGGGATTCAATTGTAATTTGATATCAACAGTTTTAGTTCCACTATCTTCATCTGAAATGCAAATGGAAGCTTGATATTCACTCTGCGTTATCTTACACCTCGGCGACTGAGCAATCATTGCATTGATTTTAAGCGCCCGAGTAAAATTCCAGCTCAAACGATTCCGCTGAGTAAATGTGCGGCGTGACTAATTTGCTGAACTCTTCAGGGAAACTCAGCACAATCACCATGTCGGATCAATCAATGGGACATCCAGAAAGATAAATTGTTCATCTGTTATCCCGTGTGCTTTTCAGTATGAACCAGTTGACTGTCTTTTAACTGGAAATAATTCCATACTGGTCAGACAATACACTTATTTCACTTTTCCTTTGTTTTCATGACTTGCTGTGAGCTGTAAATCAATCCCGCACTGTGGCACTGAATGCTAGTAATTAGCTCAGTGCATTGCCTTATTCTATTGTACAGATGCTTCAGGCAAATATTTGTAGACTTCAACTACCTCACCGAGATGGACAGCTGCAGACGTAATTTACGACAAAGCACACAGGCTCTGGTGAGAAAATAACCCTGAAACAGTGGTGAAAAGATTTTTTTTCAAAAACCTTTTCTCTTAAAACAATATTTCACTTTTTTATTGAGTGAAGAGGCAAATGCATTGGAGGGTCAAATTAAGATGATGTGATTCTAAATCCCGACAAGCGGTTTCAAACCCACAACCTTCTGACTCAGAGGCAAGACTGCAACCACTGTGCCAGGCTGACACACCTGAGCCAGGTTGACACACATAACTTGAAAGAGATTGGTCTTGCACTTTCAGCTTTGTATGAAAAGTTCTCAAACTTTCCGCTCCACAGATGACTCACTTTCCTGGCCCTTCCACATCCTTGAAATTGTTTGTTTTATAATTTAATAACACAACTGGCTATATTCAGGCAGTGCAGTTGCCAGTATCCGTTAGCATCCACACTGCTTCAGAAAATGAACCTATCAACAACAACAACAACAACATGATTACATTTGTATAGCGCCTTTCACGTCGGGAGGACATGAAATCAATTTCCCTGGAGCTTGCAGGAGCTACTCAACGCTGAAATTTCAGGTGACATCTTTTCCTTCACAACCTGCTATCATCTGAATTCCTAAATTAGTTTAGAGCCTGTTACTCACTCCTGATATTCTTACTCTATTTCAACCACACAAGGGAACAGCATCAGACCCCAGCATTTGAGCACAGCAGTTTCCCACAAACAGCCATGGAGTGAGTAATCAATTTTATCAATTGGGGAGAGAGAAACTATCTTCTCCTTTCAAACAGTGTCATGGTATATTTAACGTCCACCTGAACAAGCAGACAGGGAGCTTGGTTTAACATCTTATCATCAAATTAATGTTCCTTCCTTTTACATCCTAATGTAATGGGGATCGGGGGGTGGGAGAGGAGGTCTTTGATGAGGGGAGTGGATACTGGTTCAAGTGCACACTGTTGGCTCAAGGTCCATCTGCAACATTTGACAAAATGGCCCACGGTTTGAGGTATCAACAGCCCTAAATTCAGATAAAGCATTTAATCAGAGCAAAACGTCAAGGGAGAATGAAGAACTAGATGATTTGTAGTGGGAATCTAGAGATGTCTGCTGTGGATTTATCCATCTTCAAGTCTAAGTTCAGCAAACAAGGTTCAGACTCCAAGGAACCAGTTTATGTGACCTTCAGAAGCGCAGTCTGATGTGATTAATCATAATAATCCTTGCGTTTGATACAGCGCCTTATCATGTTGTTAAGACATCTCAAAGCACTTCACAGAATACACTGTAAAGTGAATTGACTGTATATTTTGTAGGTAAAACGCGGCAGCCAATTGCGCACAGCAGTGTCCCACAAATAGTCGTGGACACCGTGACCAAATTGTTTTTTATATAGGAATTATTACCCCCGGAAAGCGATCTGCCAATCGACAAACGTGTTCCGTAGGTAAACAGAGGTGTGTGGAGTAAGGAAACTTGCCTAAGGTTTTCACCTTGCCTGGAAATCGAACCTGGGTCCTCTTGCTTGCGAAGCAAGTGCTCTAACCACTATGCAACAGGACATCACTATCCGGTGTAAGAACACGTGGGAGGAATAATGGGAGAAAATCATGTATTCTACACCAGTAGCTTCTTTAAAAATAACAATCCTTGCCCTTGATTATATCAAGTTTATAAGCAGCACCTTTTACAGTGCCACATGACACTTCACAGTGCTTCACAGGGTTTAATGCAGTATCTGTGTATTTCGCAATGCGGTCTAGGAATGCACTTGGGACCGTGTGTGTGTGTGTGTGTGTGTGTGTGTGTAACTTTGCAATGAAACTTTCCCAAGATTTATATCCTGCAAAAATTACTACATGTAATTGTTTGTGAGCCAACATTGACTGCAGTTTATATAGAGCGACTGAGCACTGATGTGACAGTAGCTCGTGACTCTGGACACGCTCAAGTGATTCATGGTTCTAAGGCAAACGTGTGCAGCACACTTTAAATTACTGGATCTCATTGTTTAAGGGCATCCATTGGTTTCAAGTTCAAGTTGTTCTGAAAGTTCGTTACAATTAAATTAAAAACTGAGTGGACAGCTTTCCAGTCTGCCTTCAAGTGAAATGTTCTGGTGTTGTACCGTCGCTTCTGAATCGGGCAAGATGTATAGGAAATGAGGGAACAGGAGGAGGCCATTCAGCCCCTCGAGCCTGTTCCACCATTCTATTAAATCAAGGCTGATCTGTACCTGAACTCCAATTATTACCCGCCCTTGATACCCTGAGCTAACAAACATCTATCCACCTCAGTCTTAAAAATTTGAATGGATTCAGCCATAATCCATAGCCTTTTGGGAGAGTATGCACTGCAATGCATACTAAAATAGTGTTAGATAATCTGCCAGTGAATATCTTGTTTCAATGATGCATGAATATTGCCTTCTGATCATATTTTAAAAATGTTGAAACGAAATGACAGTAGTTTAAGGAACAGATTATTGATAAGAGGCAGTGACTGCTGGCTACTGAGATACAGGAATCTCAGCTCTGCTGCTCAGCCGCACTGCCTTCAGGATTCTGAATTACTGTACATTGAAGACTGCGGTTCGATCTGCCTTTCGATACTGCGCTGGTCACAGTGCTGCGTTGGTAAAGTGAAGGGCTACATGATTTTAACAATCATTTTAGTCTCTGAAATATGTCATTAAGACAACCTTGCAACTTTTGCATTTCATGAAACGTTTCTAAAATGCTGTCCAAATGATTGCGAATTTTATGTTTTGGGGTGTCTGACACATACGGAAACCTATCACCGTTGCTTAAGAGTATCCAAACCCAACTGAGAATTCCATTCATCCCACCTACACATGGAAATCACAGCGAAAGATTGTAGGAATGGAATGTGCGTTCTCTCCGTGGGGGGACGCCCCGTGTTTACCTAATTCCGGAAAGAGCCAAGGCTTGGGGGAGCCCAGAGTGTGCGTTGGTGTAACTGCTGGAGTCCAACCAACTCAAACCCGCACATTTTGCCATCGATATTGCTATCTGGCAAACTTTCTCACTGCTTGTCCATCTCGGATCACCCCAGAAATTATTGCGACAATTTCTTCACTTCCAAATGCAGAAGTCCAACCTGAGAGGCATTGCCAGGTATTATTTTTATATCAAATGAGGATATTGAAATCCTAATGGTTTCAGCATTCCTAATAAAATGGTATTTTAACCTACATACTGTATGAAACAAGGCTATTTACTCCCTTTGGTGTGCTGCTGGTTAAGACAGCTGACATCTGTCTAACGTGGATGGCGTTTCACCATGTACTTTACTCCTTCCCGCATTCCCATGCCTCATTTATACTATTCCGCTGCCCACGTCAATCGGAGCAATTGTGGTTTTGTCCCAGGTCTAACATCATCCATCTCATATAAGAGAAACTCCACTGTAGTCTGCGAGCAGTCTGCAATTGTTTATACTGCCAGCGGAACGCAAAACCACCCTGGGACACAAATACTTTGGAGTTGAAATAAACTGTGCTTCATCACCACTCGTTTTCAACCTAATCTATGATTTTAATCTAACACTGAAAGGCCTGCCTGCTGCCCGGAAGGTCACCACAATACATGACGTTAAACTTCAAACGTTAGATCAACTCTAAAATCTGGCCTGGTAACTACGCACAGCGTAGATTGTTTCCTGCTTTGTGATCTTTATAGTAGCTGCAGTATTGCGAGTGTATTCAATGCTCTGACTTTAAGCGCTCTGAGACGCCGTCCGGCGTGTAGGGAGCGATATAAATCCAAGTTGTTGTTGTTGTTGTTGTTGACTGCACCAACCTCAGCTCCAATGGCAGATCAGTGAATCACACTGCCCCGCCCTTTCACCATACCCCTTTATACCTCTACCTCCAAAGTATCTATCTGTCTGCTGTGCGCAATTGGCTGCCGCATTTCGCCCACAAAATACAGTCACTACACTTTATAGTATATTCTGTGAAGCGTTGAAATGTCTCAATGACCTGATAAGGCGCTATATCAAATGCAAGGATTATTATTATTAGAATTCTTCATTCAACTCTCAGAGAAAGGAATAAAGCGCTATTAAACCTGTAAGACTGAGCTGCTTTTAGCCTTAGGATCCTACCGCAGTAGCCAGAATTTAGTAATTTCTATTACCACATTTATTTCACTTTCTGCCTGTAATCCAATTTACTATTCGCATAAACTGCCAGTTTTTCTGGGGTGCAGCGAGCACAACAAATAGTTATGTTAATTTCCTCTAAATGTTTGATGAGCCTTTTCTAAGTATTGTTTCCTTATGTTTATTCCTCTGAATAAATTTTCAAAATTGTTTTAATAAAATGTATCGTGTCTTCAAGGTGCCAACTGCTCCCATCAAACAGTGCATGGAAACATTAACCTGAGAGCGTGAATAATCCACTTGCATATGGAGACCTCTGAGCAGCACTAGAGCAGTCCTGAAGGATATCACAAATAAAATAGCGATCACTGGAGTCAGCGGGGTGGCAAATGAGCCTGGCCTTTTGAAAATGTTGGCTGCTGAGAAAACACCTCACTAACAATTACCTTTACTTGTGCATAGGGTTCAATCAGGGCAACCTGGATGGGAATGGCGCTTCATTGGTTTTGCACGTGCATTTGACCAATATTCAGATATGAACCCAAGTCGATGGGTTTTCAGGTTCGGCATGGCAGTTGGTGTATGATGGTCGCACTATCCTGTGGGCCTTCGAGGCAGACAGTGACATGGTTTCAGCAGTTTCCTAGACCTGCGAGGGTCAGGGGGTGGTAAAAGTTCAGTGACTGCAGTTATAAACATTCCCCCTCCCTCCCAATTATTCCAAGAGAGGGCTACTGCAATCCTACATAACTTTAAAGTTAGAGCTGAGCAGCAGTGAGTTGATCCCTGGCGATTTCAGTCAGCTAGTTAAATATTAGTAACATTCAAAAGGTCTCCGCCCTAGCCTGAATTGGTGGCTTTCCAAGCTTAACTGCGGCTCTAATCATTCAGTCCTCGGGTTGTGAATGATTTTATGTCACTGGGTCTCCACCTGCCCCAGAAGGCGCATTGGTCTGCCGTGTTGTTTCATGAGGAATGGTCGTTAGCGCCTGTAGTGCTTCGAACAGTTTAATCAGGCAACTTTATTCCTGCGGATTCAGACCAGCGCTGCTGAAGACGATTCTCAGTAATTAAGCCCATTAATGCATTTAATGATTCCATGTCTGTAAACCTGCATTGAAAGTCATAGTAAAAGGTAGATTTATGTCAATTGGAGGAGGAGGTGAGTTACAGCTCTAAAGCTGCTGGACAGGTGGTCATTATGGCTGTTTGTCCTTATTTAAAGTCATGTAGTGTAGCAGTTAGCAGACTCGCCTCACAAGTGAAGGGACCTAGGTGCTCATGCTGGGTAAATCTTAGGCAAGTTTCCTTTCTCTACATGCTTCTATTTACCTAAGAGTAAGTAGGAACCCGTTTTTAGTTAATTGGCGGATCGCGTTTCCAGGGGTAATAATTCCTTCAAAAAACAAGTCATAATTTCTAAACACAAATGCAAAGTAATTTTGCTTGAGGACGCAGGGTGATTGGTTAGGGTTGACACGAAAGGTTATGAGACGTGGAAAGCAGTAAAGCAACTAGCTAGCACCTGGAAGAGGAAAGGATTAATTTTATCAATCGGTCAATAAATTCATCAGGATTGACACATTTTGCATAATATAATGCATCAGTATTAATGCAGACCAGGGATAAAACCAATTCATTACCAAGGGTATTGTGGGAGCAAGCAAATTCCTAACCGGGACTCAAGTGAAACGTGAATAAAATAACAAAAGGGGAAGCCGAGAGAAGTTTAAGAGTTGTGTATTTGAGCCATTAGTACTGTAGGAAGCTTTGCTGAAAGTGTGATTAATCTTTATTACTAAGCTATAGGTGACAAGGTAAATATTTTATTGCAAGTGGCCTTCCATCTTCGCTGCACTTGGAAGTTAGGGGTAAACTGCAGTTATGGAGTGGTTACTCAATCCAAACAGTCGTGGATTGAATGACCACATTTTTTTTTATATCTTGGAATGTGGATCAAAACGTCCTTTTACCTCACAGCTAAAGACCAAAGGTTCTATTTAATCTCTCAAATGGATAAACCCAGCACCTTCATTTATTACCTGTAACTCTGGGAGTGCAGAAGGGCAATTTGGAAAGACAGTCGCTATAAATAAATAGGAGCTTATCAGCACTTTGCTTATTGGCAGAATATTCTTAACTATCTCGTAACTGCGATGGCAGTTCGTATTTAATCACTGAACAGCGCGGTCAGCGTTTTCCAACAATAGCATACCCGATTTGATTAAAACCTACACCCAAACCTTTCAGAGCGCCCAACAGCAGCACACAACCTCCAGATCTATCAGCTGGCTGCTCGCTTCCCCCTCCCTCACCCCAGACCTATGATGCCTACCAACTAAGAACACAGAACACTACAACACAGAAACAGGCTATTCAGCCCAAATTGCCCAGTTTTTGACACATTTGCCCACACTCCTAACCCAACTGGCCTCCTATGATCTCCAGCATTCTGATTGCCACACTTTGTGAGGACAGTCACAAAGCGTCCTCGCAAATCACAAATTTAAAGTTATATCGATAGAGTCCTTTCATTTCGAGAGGGTATTCCAAGGCACAAATCACGGAATCGCTGCTCTACTCTGGTCACTGAAACAAACATGGAGAAACTTATACTAAATTTTGAATATTTATGGATTGCATTCGAAGCATTTCAGTTATTTTAAACTGGTTTGCTGACATTTTTAAGAGTTAAAGCCCCAGTCTTACAGTATGATCAGTAGGTTTTTTNAGGCATCTAACATATGCGGAAATCCATCAACTTACTTAAGAGTATCCAAACCACATATGCATGCCACCTACACATGGAAATTTCCTTGCATCTGGAATGGAAATTTCAACGTGTGGGTGGCATACGTATATGGTTAAGTAGATCAAGACTAACATTGTGGTGAAAATCTGGAGCGGATTGAAAGAATTCTGTAGGTGGCACTTGGTTGTGCCCAATAAAATGTGAAACTAGAGAAAAAAAGACTTGTGTGTGTCCCGTTCAACGGGCCTGAAGTTGACAACAGAACTTTGAGGTACTCATTACCTAACCTATAGTTCCACATTACAATACACCCATATATAAAGACTACTAGTTTCAGAAAGAACATTGAGACATATAGTTACATGCAAACGGTTAAATATCTGAAACTGCAAATGGGAAGGTTGTTTACATTGAACAAAAGCCTTCACTAGTTGAGCTTTGAATTTATACGCCTTCTCACAACTTGCATTTATATAGTGCCCCTCACGCAGGGTAGTGTCCCCAGAGCGCTTATAGGTGGGCTGTGGAAGGGGGTGGTGGGGGGGAAGGAAATCAGACTTCTACATGTCTTCCAGTCACTCATTTTCATTTGAAACAAAAAAACATTAAAGTCATGTATTTTTTTTATTGAGCCGTTTGCCTAAATTCTATTCAACTCAGCTGTTTGCTGTTATACTAATGAGTTTGTGTTTGTTTTTGTTGACGAGTGCAAATATATCATTGGTCTAAGAATCTAGGATCAATAAGAGAGTGTATTGCACTGCTCAGCCTACCTGAGAATGTTCGGACGAGATTTGTGAGCCTACCTGTTTCTGGGAGAGCTGCACTGACACTGACTCCACACTAATTCTAATCTTTGCCTCCAAACGAATTGAAGACAGACGATCAACTGCGATGTCACCATGTCCCTAGTCTACATCTGATGTTGACTGGCCTGCAAATTCTCATCAGTACTGCCGGGTTCAATTAGGTCTGTGGGATTAGGTCTGCATACAGGACTTGAGATTTTACACTCTTCTGCACTTCTCAAATACGGTTTAAGATGTATTTTGCTGCCATAGCGATGACGGGGACTCCGCTGGGTACCCCAGGGAATGGGCCAGCTGAACCCGCTATGTCAATATGGCAGAAAGGCAAAGGTTTCTCTGAATCAATTCCGTGCTGAAAAAGAATCAGAAAAAGGTGTTAATCAGACATTCACTTCATACCAATCACCTCCTCTTAAAGCCATTATCAGTAAACACAGATAAAGTGGACAACATAAGCAAGGGCATTTTATTTCTATGTCAGCCACAACGTTAATAACAATCCTTGCACTTGATACAGCGCCTTATCAAGTCCTCTAGATGTCTCACAGTACTTCACAGAATAGACTAAAGTGAATTGACTGTATATTTTGTGGGCAAAACGCAGCAGCCAATGAAGGGGATTCAGGGATCAAGTTCCACAGAGTGGGGGCACTCTTATTATTATTAATAATGACATTTTACAATTTTGCACACTGTAAAATTGGCTCCGCCACTGTTAAGTGTCTGAGACGCTACCCTGCGTAGAGGGTGCTATATAAGTGCAAGTTGTTGTTATTGTTTTGTTGCTGTAAGTTACAGGATTCCACGTTCCTTCAAGAAAAAACAACTGAAGCGCTCTTTCAATAAAAATAAAAAATAAACCCCACCTTGTCCAGGCCTGAAGCCATGATGAGGAATGCAGAGGCTGATTGATGGCCTCGTGATACAGAAATGGATGGCTGGTTGTTGGCCTGCAGGATATCTTCATACTCAGACTTCCCTTTGTGCAACTCGTAATCCTCACGTCGAATGGTAGAGATTTCAATAAAATCACCCATTTTATCGCCAGCTAAGTGGAAAACCAATACAATGCTTTAGCTAAAATATAATCCCTGCCATTGATTTATCGCCCTTTATGTCAGGAGGGCATCTCAAAGCACTTCATAGCACATACTGTAGTTTAGTGACTGTATTTTGTAGGTGCACGTGGCAGCCAATTTGCACACAGATAGAAAATGCTCAATTTTACACGGGGGTTTGTTGGACAGGACAACAGAAGAGATCCCATTCTTTTCGAAAATTGCCTTGTAATCTTTAGCGTTCACCCGAACAGACAGACAGGACCTCGGTTTAACATCTCATCCAAAGGACAGCATCCCCAGCAATGCATTGGGAGTGCTAGCCTAGACTATAAACTCAAAGTCCCGACATGGGAATTGAATGCAAAAGATTCTGACTCGGATGTGGACGGTAGAATTAGCAAATATAACAAGAAGCTGGATAGAATTCTTATAACCATCATGGCCTCCACCCCAGCATAATCACCAGTCACCCAACATACTGAACAGTCAAAGAGAGGGTGAGATATTGCCCTTACCTGCTTGAAGTTCTTGTGTAAGCTTGGCCTGGTGGGCAGGACCATTCCCCATAACAATCTGTGTTAAATGTAAGCATAAAAAAAAATGGTTTAACAAAAGAGAATTGGAAATTTCAATTCATGGCAGTTACCTATTTTCCCTTCTATTCAGCCACTTTTCAGGTTAACTCTCAATTGAAGTTCCTCCTTATAGCATTTACTTAGCTCTCCGAAGACTAGTTCCGCAGGTTAATACCTACCACCCTGCACAGGGAATGTCTGAGTAAACTCTATCTACAATTAGCAAACTCAATTAAAATCTATCCATTTTTCCAGAATGTTTCTGTTGGTGTTAAATCACATGATAAAAGACTCCTCTCCTGCTGATCCTGTTTTGGGTTTGTATGTCATTATTCGTGTCATTTTCTATGGGGAACATACATGAGGGCTGAGTTTATGAGAGATGCTCAATAACAAAATTCAGCTTAGGAGATGAATTAAAAACTTACCGAGTAGTTGGAACCAACGGTTCGGACAGCGTGGCCAGTCAGCGTGGCAATCGTGAACAGTTCGGCAGAATTCTCTTTGATGGCCTGTAATTTGGGACATCAAACTCATTATACAAACTGATATCCTGCCACAGAATAATCTCAGCACTGAATTGCATTCTAATAATAATTCTTTGCATTTGATATCTCAAAGTGCTTCACAGGACACACTGTAAAACGCAGCGACTTTGTATTTTGTGGGCAAAACGCGGCAGCGAATTGAGTTTCTTTTCTGAATTTGTGGACCAGTTACTTGGATCGTCATCTAAGGCGCAAACGGACACATGTTAACTTGGCATCGCTCACCTTTTCCTTCATATGGCACAACAAGTCAGCCATTACCATTCTTCCCTCAGCATCAGTGTTTCCAATCCGGATTCTCCTGTTAGCACGACTGGTAATCAGCTCATCTGCCACGTAGCAATCTACACAAAACAAGGTACAGAAGATGGCAAACTAGTTCAGTTTAGCAGTGGTAAAAATAAGCGAACAGCCTTTCTGTCCCCACTCTGTGGAACTCGAACTCGATTTGCCTCGCCTCTTCAAGGTCCGTCTCAAGAGATCTCTTTGACCGTGCCTTCGGTCATCTTCCCACCCCTCTTGAATCCAACCCCCATCTCAGCCGCAAACCAGCACCTTGGGATGTCCTCCCGACATGAAAGGTGCTGTATAAATACAATTTGTTGTTGTTAAATTAATAGCAAGGATGGTATCGATATCCCCAACCAGTATCAACCCCAAACAGAGCAGAGCATAAACTTGAATGATGCTTGTAAATCTGCAAGGTACATCACCTGAGCCAACACTGTTCCTGACCATAGTCATCACACCAACCACCTTGATTCCTTTCGGTTTCAGCATGGAAAGCACCTGAACCAGGAGAAAGATAAGCAAACTTACACCGTTGAAACTTTGATACTAATAACTTTTGCATTCGATATCCTGTAATGCCTTATCACATTGGCAAATGTTTCAAAGCACTTCACAGGAATATTGCGACTGACTATATTCTTGGTGGCAGCCAATTTGCCCGCCACGATGTATATAGCTGGCCATGAAATGAATGACCAATTTCTTGCGGGGGGGGGGTTGGGGATTGTTGACCTCCCTTCTCTCTATGAATTTGTGTCTTTGGATCTTTAACGTCCAACCTGAACAAGCGTACGGGACCTCAGTTTTAATGTCTCATCCAAATAACAGCACCTCTGACGATGCTGCACTTCCCCCAGCATTGTGTCAGCCTAGACAAGCAGCTCAAAGTCAAGAAACTGAGCCAAGCCGACACACAATTCACTTCGGACCGAGCTGAAGCATTTGCCCTTCACTGACGGCAGTGCTCCACCTAGTGGTCTCGCGACATCTGATAACGATTAACCCTGGCATTTGATACAGCGCCTTATGAAGTCGAGACGTCTCAAAGCGCTTCCCAGAATATACCGTAAAGTGAATTGACTGTATATTCTGTGGGTGAAACGGTACAAATCGTACCTGGAAGAATCCTGCAACTGCCGCAGCTCCACACTTATCTCTGTGCATTCCCGCCATGCTACCCCCGGTTTTAATGTCCGCACCACCGGTGTCGTACGTTATCCCCTAAGAAAAACAGAGTAATGTTGAGCTCACTGCAAAGAGGCACATATGTGTTAGCTGAAACAAACCTTACATCGATTGTCCTTACCTTGCCAACAAGGAACAGTGTTTTGTTAATATCGCCCTCGCCAGTGTACTGCAGTTCAATGACTCGGGCCTGGTGACGTTCCACATCTAAAGGGATCAAAAGGATGGAAAATTGAAATTTCATTCAAACGTTTGGTGGGAAACTGTGGTTTCTCTCTCCCGGGGCATTGTCCAACAAATCTCCCAAATAAAATTGGTCACTCACTCCACGGCTGTTTGTGGGACATTGCTAAGTGCAACGGGCTGCTGCGTTTCGTCCACAAAATACACAGTCACAATTTTACAGTATGACCTGTGAATAGGAATTACTTTCAGATGATAAAGCTGCATGAAATGCAATAATTATTATTATTATGAGTTTAAATGATAACGCAAGGAAAAGATTTGCGTTAAAACAGGACTCAAGCTATGGTCAAGGTCCATGTGAAGTGGATCTGGATAAAAAAATAAACAAAATACGCACTTTTCAGATAGTGGTTAACATGATGACAGGAACTAGTCAAACTCGGTTAGGTCTCTGCATTGGTTCAAACAAACATTAGTAAAAGCTAAAGGCTCTCACAGCCACTTCAAGTTAATTACTGAGCAGAGGTGGTGTGTGAGATTCTAAATGATCAGAAGTAGAGGTTAACAACGTTCCATTTGCTGTTGAATAAAAATCAGGTCTTTTAGGATGAGTCACATACTCAAGTCCACTTCACACTTTACAAATAGGACGGCTGAAGTTGTGAATTCCTATTATGCACAGATACAGCGTGTGGAGAATAACCCATTCTGAACTGGGATCCTTCCAAGTGTCACATGAGCACTCGCCCACTCACCACAACGTGGTTAGATGAAGGGTGGTTAGCAATTCAACTTCCCTTTGGAAGCTTCCCTAATTGGAGGTCCATATTAACATAGAATCCAGATGTGCAGCATCTGATTTATCATGTGGATTCCACTGCAGTGGCAATGGGTTAAGTGGTGTTACAGCTCACTGTCATTTGAATTGTTTGACAGTTAGTAATAATAATCCTTGCATTTGATACAGCGCCTTATCACGTCTTCCAGATGTCTCAAAGCGCTTCATAGGATATACTACAAAGTGTAGTGACTATTTTGTGGGCAAAAGTCAATTGCGTGGATTGAGTGACCAATTTTTTATTATTTTTTTCTTCTTATAAATGTGGGTTTACCTTTAGCACAGCGATTGACTGCTGCCAAGCATGGGTATTCCTGCTCCAGAATCTTTAGGTCACTCGTCACTGAAACCTGAAACAGAAGACATCGCCGCTATTGAACAGTATGTACGAGGTGCGATTATAAACATTACCATTAGATTCACTTGGATAATAATAGTAATAGTCCTTGCATTTGATACAGCGCCTTATCGCCTCTTCAAGACATCTCAAAGTGCTTCACAGAATATACTGTAAAGTGAATCGACTACTTTGTGTGAGCAAAACGCGGCAGCTAATTGTGCACAGCACTGTCGCACAAACAGTTGTGGATTGAGTGACCAAATTAATATTATTTTATTTTGAAGGGATGATTACCCCAGGAAAAGCAATCCGCCAATCAACTAACAACGGGGTTCTTACTTACTGCTAGGTAAACAGAGGCACGCGTGTGGAGTAAGGAAACTTGCCTAATGTTTCGTCCTGACCCGGGAATCGAACCCAGGTCCTCTTGTTGCGAGGCGAGTGCTCTAACCACTACGCTACAAAACTCCACGATTCCATATTGAAGAAAACTAGAGCTAGTTTTTTTTTTAAAAAAAGTACTGGCAGACAAGAATAAGCAATGATGTACTTACAGAGACAACTGAATTCGCAAAAACACTTTGCACATAGTCGGCCACCTTTGGAGGTGCCATTCGCTCTGGATCAGATCCACCAATATCTCGGCAAACAGCCCTAACAAGACAACACATGACTTCACACCCCAAGGAAATGCATTCAGCAGAAGCTTTGACAGTATCGGAGCATGCAGTGAGCAAATCAATTGAATGCATTAAAAGCTGAATTAAATTATCAAGCTTTAAAGATCAACTGTCCTTTGCATTAATCCCTATCCTTTCCAAACTTGGCCTATTCCGTTGATGAGATTAGTTACTTCTATTTAACGTGACACTTCACTTGACCTACAGTAAGCGAGGTGCAACTTTTGGCTGCTGAGGGCCGAATGCCCTATTTAAGAAATGTCCACGGGCTGCATAAGCAATATGTTTACGTTTCCCTTCCAGAAACATAACATGCCTTTTACGAGTTATGGAGGGAGCGGGTGGGCCAGATGAAATGGAGTTGGGGGGGCAGATGAAATCAGCCCGTGGCCAGTCAGTTGGACTACCCTGACCTAGAGAAACAGTAATCTACAGTTTCTCTCTCCTGGTAGACAACAACAATTAGCCTGACAGGAACCCTACAGCTCTTACCTGCCACTCTCCAATGCCATTGCCAGCTGTACCAACTTCTTTCCTTCTGCCTCGGATGATGCCCATACTCCCAGTTGGTCTACTTTAGTGGACTTCTCTGGGAATGCCTCACGAACCTCCAAAGGCTACGGAAGAAAATCACCTCAGAATTAGTTAAACAAACAAGCAAGATTTCTCTCTAATAAATCTTTGTGGCCTTCAGTTTTGTCAGCTCAGTTGGGTAGATGAAATGCTCCATTTCACGATAGCATTTTACCTCAACTGTTATTGTTTCAGCAAGTGCAGCACTCCAACACTCCAGGGCTCCACTAGCACTGTCTTGGACAGTCAGCCTAGACTGTGGGTCAAGATGGGGCTTGAATCTAAAATTTTCTGACTCAGGGGCAAGAGTACCACCAACTGAGCCAAGCTGATACCTTCAGGATCAGTTGAAGCTTTTGGAGAGAGGAGCGGGAGGCCAGCGAGGGGAGTGCCAGATGATGCATCCTTCATGATATAAATGCACAGATAAGGCTTTGAGCGGCAGTGGGGATGAACTGGGGGCAGAAGGTGATGATCTGGGTGACAGACTGTTTGCAGTTTTGCATAGTTCGATTGTCATGTCGGTCAGTGCAGAACCAGTCCTGGATATGACAGCAGTGGTAGCAACAACAGTGAAATGTAAGCCCACGTTTATTGTCATTGCTGACAAGAAGCACCATTTAAATGAGAGAATAGAAAACGTACCGTATACGTTGCATGTAGAGCTCCAAGCAAGGTTACCAAAGCAGCTTCCTTAAAAGCTGGATCAGGACAACAGACCAGAAGGGGCTTCACCATACCGGCCTTCAGAGCACTAGGGAACACAAACACACAAAGAGAAGTAAGGCTTGGATACGGTTTAACAAACGCTGAGATCAAAATTTGACCAAATTCCACATACCGTTTGATGCCACTGACAGCTGCATCACCGTATCTCCGCACATCATCGTAGTCTCTGTTCAAAGGGCCCGTTGGAGCAAAGATCTGCAGGAAGAAAATGTTAGGTAAATAACTAACAAAAGCAGATGGTGCAACTAACAAGGGTATTTCACCCCTAGTCTATCCAGCAGTTAACAGCAGTTGTTGCGGAATACAAGCTGAGTTTAATGTCACCTACAAAAATAATAATAATCCTTGCATTTGATATAGCGCTTTCTCACTAGTAACTACAAACCTGCTGTCAGGATGAAATTCCTTTAATACAAGACAGAAACCTCACTCACCAGTCTGGCTCCTGGAAAAACAGCAGCATGGATCAAGACCACTTCCTTTTCCGCCGCTAAATCAATCTGAAAGACCAGAATTCCATCATCATCACAGCTACTACTTACACTCAGCACGTTGAGCCGAGAGCTCTCTGAATATCTCTGAAACGGATACTTAGATTAAAAGGAAAGTAGCAAAAAACAGCCCTCTAAGCATTCACAAATAATCAGCAATTGTCAGAATACCGGGCTTCTTGCCAGCAAATGCCTGAAGTGAAGTGGCCTTAAAAATAGATGTGACAAAATCCCAGCCAAACAGAAAATCTCAAGACTACCATACAGAGATTCCTGTACGTTTACCCACAAGCACAATCTAGCGTTTGGTTATGATAACAAAAATAATAATGATAATTGCATTTGCCTTTCATGACAAGAGGACATCCCAAAGTGCTTTATAGAAAGTGAAGGGATTGTGTATTTGTGGGCAAACACAGCAGCCAATTTGCACACAGCACCCAGAACCCACAACCTTCTGACTCAAGAGGCGAGAGCGCTACCATTGACCCGGACTGACACAACCTGTGTTATATTTCCACATCTTAAGGATTCCATAGAGAAGTGAATAGGACTGTACAATTCTGTCTTAAGCCAGCTCAGCATATCAACCACTTTAACCTACTTTAGCAAATGCCTTCTTTTCTCACCATGATGAGGTTTGAATCACGAGGGTACTTTGTAGGGGAAAAAAGTTGTCTCAAAATGGTTCCAGAATAATTCTTACAAAACAATGGAAATGGAAATTTGGCACTGTTACAGGTTTTAATACCAGCACTTAGAAGGCGCGGGCATGTGTGATAGCACTGGCTACAATAGAAACAAATGCTGTAGTGCTCCCACTCAACCCACTGAAACGTTGGGTTTCTGTAACTATTTTGGAGTCATGGTACAGTATTAAACCCTCATCCTTTCAAAGAACAGGAGCCATATTGCTCACGTTCTTTGAAAAGTTTCCACAACCACTTTACCTCACTACCTTCCTCTCTGCCTTCAACTAAAATCTCAGACTCCCTGGCTTTGGTGAACATCTTTAACATCTTGAGTGCCATCGGCGGGTGGGCCTTCAGCCTCTCTGCTCCCCCCTCTGGAATGCCATCCCACAGTCTCTTCACCTCGCCCCCTCCCTTGCCTCCTTCAAGGCACGGCTCAAGACCATTCTCTTTGACCGCGCCTTCGGTCACTCTCCTACCCCACCCTCCCTGCTCTCCACCTCTCCTGATCCCAACCCCCAGCTCGGGTCCAAATCCCTGGATGTCCAACGCCCTGGAATATTCTCCCGACGTGAAAGGCATTATAAAAATTTGTAATTTGTTTGTTGTTTAAATGTAAAATTTTAGACAAATATGATAGAAACGAGTTCTGCAAGTTAGAAAAAGCACAAAATAAATAATTTGTCCATATTACTTACAGATTTATACTGACTGAGAGGAGCTTTCAAACTTTCCAAATCTCTAGGCAGCTTTTCAACAGAGTCGGTTACTAAGACAACGCCATCAAAACTCCTGAAAGAAGACAAAGCATGGTTTAAAATTGTACTTACCTTGTCTCAGAGGGGAAGACAGGGAGAGCAAGAGGGCCTATATGATTTGCTCAGTATTTATTGGATATCAAATAGGATATGCGTCAGGTCAGTTCAAGACAACTTATGATGGTTTAACTTGTTCATTGTCTTGGGGTGTTTCAAACAGAATTCAGAGTGTAAAATAAAATCTACCCATACTACTCCCATATATGTTCCAGTTACATTATTAAACTTCAACAATATAGTACTTGGGACAAAGTTTCATCAGGATATCTTACAGACATACAGGCTGTTCTTCCAACTAAACTGGCAAGTTTCCCCTCCAAATTTCATTGATTCTCACAAAGGCTTGCTTATCTATGTCTTTGGATAAAAGTAGAACTCCTTTTTTGGGTGGGGTCAGCCGGGTGTCTGAAACCCAACACCATTGCTTAAGGGTATTCAAACCAAATTTGCTTGCATCCCACTTACAGATGCAAATCCCAGAGATAGATTGTTGGAATGGAATGCGCTCTCTCTTCCTGCTTACCTAATTCCGGAAAGTATTAGGCGCAGGTTGACAAGAGCCAAGGCTTGAGGTGCCCAGAGTGTGCGTTGGGGTACTGTTGGAATCTAACCAGTTAAAACCGCAGAGCTTGCCGTCTGCCATTAAGAACGTCATACTCACAGTTTGCTTTGTAATTGTGTTGTGAATACAACTTCCGGGATTCTGAAAGGAAACATTTTTTAAAAAGTTTTAAAATGGTGAACACACAGAGCATCGGCTTTCAAGATTCCCACTCTCTTTGCTTAAGATTGTGAGATGGGCATTTGTCACCGCCCGTATTATATACCTAATGGAATCCTTTACCTAAAGCAAACAATATGGAAAGATCAATGCAGCCAATCCACTTGATAATATATTCTGTGAAGCACTTTGAAACATCCAATGACGTGATAATAATAATACTTAGTTTGTGTGCGAGCAGAATTAAAAATGATAATAATAATCCTTGCATTTGATATAGCGTCTTATCACGTTGTCGAGACGTCTCAAAGCACTTCACAGAATACACTGCAAAGCGAGTTGACTGTATACTTTGTGGGCAAAAGGATAAAGAGCTATATCAAATGCAAGGATTATTATTATTATTAATTATAGCAAAAGCAAACAATTTCTCCTTGTTTTGTAATTATTTGAGGGCTTGTGATTCTTATTCTTATTCCTAGTCTAAAGTTTATTCCTACTACAATAGCAGAAACAGTCACAAAAATTTTATTGTTGGGCCAAACCCGTAGAGGAACTCTGTGACCAGCAATTAGTAAAGGATCTAATATTGTACAATGACTATACATCAAGACCAAGTTTCGCTATTAGTAGCTGCACGATAGCTGCTACTCAGCTGTTATTGAAGATAGAACAGAAAGTGCCAGATTTGCAATTCGAGTTAATTACTTTATGATCCCACTTCTCAAAGGACATCTGATAAGAAAATTGAATTTTGTTAAAAAAAAATCAGATAAAATAAGCGCATGACTGAACTCTGAGCCCCGGGAGATTCGATCGTCTATGTATTATTATGAAATCGCCACAAAAATGTAAACGTAATACAGTGCACATTTGGCCACCCATGGATCTAGCATTGCAAAGTGAGCAAACTAAACTAAACCACACCGCAGTCCGATCTCATCAGTGCAGGATCGCCTGGTTGACAAATGAAGTGAGATTTAATAACTAACTTGTGGCTGCCCTGTGTAAGGAGGGTAAGAGGAGGGGTCCTGCAGCTCAGTGGTTAGAGCGCAGTGCAGTTTAGTTTCGCTAACTTTGCAATTCTAGATCCACGTGCGCTGCTCACACACATATATATACTAATAATAATAATAATCCTCGCATTTGATATAGCGCTTTTCACGTCGGGAGGACGTCCCAAAGCGCTTCACAGAACACACTGTAAAGTGAATTGACTGTATATTTGTGGGCGAACGCGGCAGCCAATTGCGCACAGCAATGTCCCACAAACAGTCGTGGATTGAAAATGACCAATTTATTATTGTTTTTGGTTTATACATATTATATATATTATATATTACGTTTGACCTCTGACTCGCGCGAAGTGTGCGCTAACCGCGGGCTCTGTCGCAAGAGTCGCTCGACTGGAAGCGAAGCCGGGCTTCTAACCCCACGTGTCGTCGCGTGCACGAACACGTGGAGAGCCCTGCGGTTTCCACCCGACCGGGAGGAACCGGCTCCTTCCTCCAATTCACCGCCGCGGTGCAGCCCGCGCAGCGCCTCGGGACGCCTCGACAACAACAACAACAACAAGATTCCATTTATAAAGCGCCTTTCACGTCAGGAGGACGTCCCAAGGCGCTGACTGGCGTGACGGGCCGCAGCGTCAGACCCAATCATCATCATCATCATTATTATTATTATTATTTTTATTATCACAGGAGGGATCAGTGGTTAGAGCACTCGCTTTGCAAGTGAGAGACCTGAGTTCAATTCCAGGCAGAGGGCGAAACCTCGGGCAAGTTTCCTTACTCCACACAGAGCCTAATAATAATCCCTCCAAAACCAAAAACAATAATAAATTGGTCATTTTCAATCTACGACTGTTTGTGGGACATTGCTGTGCGCAATTGGCTGCCGCGTTCGCCCACAAATATACAGTCAATTCACTTTACAGTGTGTTCTGTGAAGCGCTTTGGGACGTCCTCCCGACGTGAAAAGCGCTATATCAAATGCAAGGATTATTATTATTATTATTATTATTATTATTATTATTTATTATTATCAGACCTGCTTCTGGTCAAAAAAAAGCAGCATTTAGACTAAATAAAAATCCCACTGCAATAATAATAATAACTGTCAAGTACCTTAATCATCATCATCATCATCGTAATAGTAATAATAATAATAATAATAATCACTGCATCTAACACCAGCGGCCTGTCACGTCGTCGAAGGCGCCTCCAGGCGCTTCGCGGGAACATACGGGACAGTGTAGTGACTGTGCATTTCTTTTCGCGGTCGCCACGAAAACGAGTTTGCCTCATAGTCAGCGACGGTGAACCCCCCCCCACACCGACACCTCGGCTCCGGGGCTCTCCGGTCCGTCACGATCCCCCCCACACCCCCCGAGGACCTGACCCTCACCCTCACCCACCTGTGAACACCGGGCGGCACCATCGCGCCTCCTCACCTCCGACCGCCCTCACGCCGCGCGCCGTCACCAACTGTCACCGCTCGAGCGAACCCACCTGAACTGCCCGTAGGTCCCGCCCACACCGACCACCCGCCCCCCCACTACGCCGCTCAGGATTGGCAGTTCGCACCGTCAGTCCCGGTCCAGCGCTGCTCACGATTGGCTGTTCGCAGCGCAGAGCCCGCCCCTCCCCCCTCCTGATTGGCTCGAGTGAGCGGCCTCCGCTGCGATTGGCCGGCCGCCGGTGCCGGAAGCTTGCTGCGATTGGATGGGGCTGGCTGTCAATCGCGGGTTGGAGGCGGGAGGGAGGGAGGGAGGGGGGGAGGAGCGCGCGAGCGAGCGGCCGTTGCCGGGCAGTGGCGGTTGGAAAGCGGCGGTTGACCGGGGCCTCGAGGTGACCGACCGTTAACCGTTTCAAAATGGTGGGGGACGGGGACAGCGTTGGGTCGTCGAAGGCCCCCTCCCCCCTGCCCACCCCCCCTCCCCCTCCCCCCCCTCAGCAAGGTCACCGGGGCCGGGCCATGGGAACAGGAGGAGGCCATTCAGCCCCTCCAGCCCGTTCCGCCCCTTTTAGGGCTGAACCTGTAAGTCGACCCCAACTAAGCCCCGGTTCCCCCCCCCCCCCCTTTGCCCCCCACCCCCACCCCCCCCAATCCGTGTACCCGGCAGTGAGCGCGTGTAATTATTATTATTATTTATTATTATTATTATTTATTATTATTATTGTGAGCGCCGGCCGCGCGCTCTCGCAAGAGGGCGCGTGTCAGACGCCGCCGCTGCGAAGCTCTCCCGGACGCTCCCCCTCACCCCCTCCCCCCCCTCAAGCCCACCCCCCCCACCCCCCCCCCCGGGGTGAAGGGCGCTTCATAAACGCAAGTTGTCGTCGTCGTCGTAGAGCAAGCGCGAGGGTCACTTGCCGCTGCACTACAAGTCCAAGTTGTCTTGCCGTGACTTTTTTTTCTCTCTCTCTCCCCCTTCGCCGTTCAGCGGCGGCGTTCGCTCACATGCAGGTCCGGGTGGGCGCAGCGCCGCTTCTCCTCCGCCTGCTCCGCGCTGGGCGGTCGGGGGGCGCTGGGCCGAAGCCCGCGGGCCATTTCCAAGCGCGGCCCCTGTCGCCGTCCGGGGAGAGAGGGATGAGGCTCGTCCAGTTCCGCACCGCGAGGGAGCAGGACGGGGTGAGAGTGGGAGTGGAGGAGAAGGACGGAGGGAACGTCGTCGACCTAAATTGGTTGGACAGCTCGCTGCCCAGGACCATGAGGGAGTTTCTGGAGAAGGGAGAGGCTGCCATGGCATCAGCCAGAAGGTGAAATTCGTCACTGAGAAGTGCTGTGGATGTCCATTCGTTGTTTTCGGGATTGGTGGGTGTGTGTGAAAGTAACAGCAACACAGGGCTTGAGCTCTCGCTGCACTGTCTTGCTTCGTTGCCCTGATCATTGTGTCTTGCACTAACAGCCGCTTCTTTTATGGGCTGATTGTAATGGCAGTATGAGTGGCAATGGTGCAGTGTACAAGATATGAGCAATTATTCCAGCATGTTTTAAACGGACGCTGTGATATGCTTACCTTCTCCCAAAACTGAAGAGCTTGTCCAATCAGACCAGTAGAACCGGAGGACACGGCCTACGATTGAAGTGGGGTGAATTCAGGACAAACTTGCGAAAACACTACTTCAGTGAGCGAGAAGTAAACGTATGGGACAGACTCCCTCGGCAAATGTTCGGAGTAAAAATTGCCAATTCTTTCAAGAACAAAATAGATAGATTTCTGTTCGGAAATAATATTTTGGGATACAGTATATAGTTTTGGACATGACATGTGAGGATGGTGGAAGGCAAACTGGATGGACCTTGGTTTTCTTTCGCCTGGTAATTCTTACGTACTGAATCATTGCTCAGTATTTTGTGAACTTGCAGTGGCTCAAAGCCATTTGAGCCACGTGGAGTCCTGTAGCTCAGTGGTTAGAGCACTCGCCTTGCAAGCGAGACACCTGAGTTCAATTCCAGTCAGGGCGAAACCTTGGGCAAGTTTCCTTACTCCACACAGAGCCTAATAATAATCCTCCAAAACCAACAACAATAATAAATTGGTCATTTTCAATCCGCTACTGTTTGTGGGACATTGCTGTACGCAATTGGCTGCCGCGTTTCGCCCATAAATATGCATACAGTCAATTCACTTTACAGCATATTCTGTGAAGCGCTTTGAGACGTCGAGAAGACATGAAAAGCGCTATATCAAATGCAAGGATTATTATTATTATTTCTTCCCAGGAATCTTGGACTCTGCCAAGAACCAGTGTCTGTTTTTTTCTCTCAACAGAGCAGTGAATTGTAGAACGGTCACTCTGAGCCGGTCAGAGGTAACGTTCTTGTCACCGGTAACGAACCCGGACAAGGTGGTCTGTGTGGGCATGAACTACCTGGATCACTGCCAGGAGCAGAATGTGCCTCTGCCGAAGGAACCAGTTATTTTCAGTAAATTTGGCAGCTCCATTGTGGGGCCCTACAGTGACATCATCCATCCAGCGGAGAGCAACGTAATTATTTTGTGACCTTAATGTGTATTGCAGTCAAAGGAACCCGATATAACAAGTGTATCTTTCTATAAAGAGAGACTCATGTGGAGTGTAAACGCCGGCAAGGACCAATTGGGCCGAATGCTCTCTTTCCATGCTGTACAGTATATGTATTATAGATAGACAAACACTCGCAAGCGAGAAGACCTGGGTTTGACTCCTGCAGCAGGTCTGGGCTAAACATTAGGCAAGTTTTGTTACCTCACACATACGCCTCTATTTACTAAGCAGTAAGCAGGAACCCGGATGTCACTTAATTGGCAGATTGCTTTCCGGGGGTAATCCCTTCAAAAAAAATTAAAATCAAGGCTGTATGTGGGACATTGCTGTGCACAATTAGCTGCCATGTTTCGTGCACAAAATACATAGTCACTCCACTTTATAGTATATTCTGTGAAGTACTTTGAGACGTCTCAACAACCTGATAAAGCTCTATATCAAATGCAGGGTTTATTATTATAATAAATTAATCATTCAGTTCATGGCTGTTTGTAGGACATTGCTGTGTACAAATTAGCCACTGTATTTGTTTAAAAAAAATGCACAGCAACTACACTATAGTTAAAAACTCTGAAATATTGAGATTGTATTATCAAATGCAAGGATTGTATTCTATGTGTGGAAAAAATCTGTAACTTATGTCTGACTCTGCTCCGACAGGAAGTGGACTGGGAGGTGGAGTTGGCGTTTGTGATTGGCAAGAAGGGGAAACACATTAAGGTCTGAACTTATTACCAGATGGAATATTCATTCCCTTTTATGTGGGTAATGCTGGAGATTTACGTTGAGAGAATGAGGAGACCAGATGTGTGGGACACAATTCTTATGTTCAGCATTTACCTCCTCTGCAAGATTTGGCACAGCATTTTTTGTGGGATCTTTAACGCTCAAACTGGCTGCCTACATAACTCACTGGAACATTGCTGTATTCTATACCTTGTTTAACGACAAGTCTCATAAACTCCATTTACGCTTGATTGATATGGAGATGTACAAATCCCAGAACAACAACAATTTGCAATTATACAGCACCCCTCACTCAGGGCAGCGGCCCAGAGCGCTAGACAGTAGCGGAGCTCGACCCAGAGGCGTGGGAGATGACTGTAGGCACGGTCGAAGAGGAAGGTCTTCAGTCGTGACCTGAAGATGGGAAAGGAGGGGAGCAAGGCAGAGGGATAGAGAAAGAATTCCAGAGTCACGGGGCGAAGTGGCTGAAAGCATAGCCTACGGTGGTGGAACGGAGGGCACGAGGGACAAGCAGGAGGCCGGAGCCAGTCAAGAGGAGGCAGCGGGTAGTGGAGTAAATAGTTTGGATTAAAGGCCCTGCTAGAGTATGGGCACTGAGTGAGGCACTGGAGAATGAGAAACAGCCAGCAAGTGTCAGCAGGGAGTGTGGGGGGGATTCTAAAATAAAAAACAGAAACAAAGATCTATTTCTACAATTATTCTTATTTGGTAAATATCCTTGGATTCTTGGGTGTGAGATCTTCATGTAGTATTTTCCCTTTGCTGGTCAGTGGAGGTGGGTGGGGGAATCTGGTGTTGCAGTGTCAGTGGTAAGCGATCAGCAGTAAACATCCTTTTCTAATTCAGAGAGAAGAGGCCATGGATCACGTGGCTGGCTACACAGTTGCTCATGACGTCAGTGCCCGAGACTGGCAGCTGAAGAGGAACGGCAAGCAGTGGCTACTGGGCAAAACCTTCGACACGTTCTGTCCACTGGGACCTGCCCTGGTCACAAAAGATGCCATCTCAGGTACTGAGATCACAGTGTGCAGTCAGGAGAGGCACATTCCTCTTGGAGGGAAACATATAAAGTATAAAGATGCTGTATCAATGTAAATCTGTTGTATTATATTCCTGCTAGAAGCAATTAGCCTCAGGGAATTACACCATTCTAGGAATAATATTAATTCCATATTCCTGATAAATTTAATTTAGTGCTGCATTCTACCTTCCAAGTTTCGCCCACAAAATATTACAGTCAATTCACTTTACAGTATATTCTGTGAAGCGCTTTGAGACGTCTCAATGACGTGATAAGGCGTGATATCAAATGCAAGGATTATTATTATTACTACAGTTTTCAAAGGACTTGACCAGTGTTTATCTGATTTCCAGGCAGGTCAGAAGTATTGTCAAGCTATTTGCTATGACTGACAAGCCCATTCCTGATCTGACCAAATACTCAAAATACCTCATTATTTTAATACTTACGATATGAAATATTTGGAGGTAGGTTTCAACTGCACAAAACAGGCCCCCAAATTAAACCTGCAGTTTAGGAATTTGCTGTCTTTAAAAAATTAAGATTCCACAGAATTGTGAAAAAAATCTCAAATTCCTGTTCCTATGCCATAGTTCTCATATCTATGCTCTTCACTACCATCACACAGACTTTACTACAATCAGCAAGCATAACCGGTTAATTATTATTTATTGCTTTGCAATCAGTAAGATAATGTGTATAATTAAACCTTCAGGCTTAGGCTTGGCGTCAACCTGCCCTCTGCAAGTCTGACTCTGGGTTTTGATAACTTCACTCCTTTGTTCTCATGATTCGTGTCATTAAATCTCTGTGTAAAGTACACAGATGCATTCTCTGTAACAGGTCCCTGTTACTCAGTGTCTAAGTCAATGTTTTCTTGGATGCCTTGAGGGGCCAATTCATCATAATAATAATCCTTGCATTTGATGCAGCGCCTTATCACGTTGTTGAGATGCCTCAAAGGGGTTCACAGAATATACTAAAAAGTGAATTGACTGGTGAAACGCAGCAGTGAATTGCGCACAGCAGCGTCCCACAAACAGTCGTGGATTGAGTGAACGAATTATTATTATCATTTCAAGGGATTAGTCTTCGGGTTTGTCTTAAGGACTGAAGGACCAGAGGTAAACAAACTCCGTCTGTGTTTCAGACCCTCACAATCTGGGTATCCGCTGTCGGGTCAATGGGAAAGTCATGCAGGACAGCAACACCAACCAGCTGATCTTTAATACCGAGGCTCTGGTCGTCTGGATCTCACAGTGAGTCTTAATACTTCGATTGACTTGATCTTGTGCTACTTTGGGCCCAAACCCTAGGCAGGTTGGGTGCAATTGCAGAGAATGGAGATTGGCTTTAATCTAACCGGACAGATGTTATATATTGTCGCTGCTCCTCCTTTGCTGTGGGGAGGAATCGTTGTCTGTCTGGCATCTAAATGTCCTTTCCTTTCCCCGCCACCCACTTCACTCCCCCATGAGAATTCTAGGTCTTAACCCGTGTTACAACGTGACTTGGCAATAACTGTGAGAACGTAAATATACAATCCCCCAAATCCACTCATCTGAAGCCAGGCTGCAATTACACTGGTGTGTTTCTGTTATTGCCGTCTCTGAATAATCCTCCGGTCGTGGATTGAGTGACCAAATTAGTATTTTTTTGAACAGATTATTTCCCCCAGAAAAGTGATCCGCCTATCAACTGACAATCAGGTTCCTACTTACTGCTAGGTAAACAGAGGTGTGTGGGGTAAAGAAGCTTGTCTAAGGTCTGCCCAGCCCGGGAATCGAACCCAGGTCCTCGCTTGCGAGGCGAGTGCTCTAACTAATATGCTACAGGACTCCATGATCCACGAGGAACCATCTATTCCTGTCAGTGAAACCACAATATAAACAGTTTGTGCTCACTCTGAGGTTCACACGATCACCCACAGTTTATTTTGTTTTCTGTCACTAATGACAGCGTTTTATTCCAATCCCACCAGGTTTGTGACCCTGTATCCCGGAGATGTGGTTTTAACTGGAACTCCATCTGGAGTCGGAGTATTTAGGAAACCGCCTGTGTTTTTGCGGGTAAGTGGTCTAAACCTTTGCCCTCAAATGCTCTCAATTCAACTTATTTTATCAATGTTTGTTCCAAAAAACTCACTACCTCTGAAAATGCTGTTTAATTCAGCGCTCAGAGACGCTGCCTCGTGTGAAGTTGTTGTTGTTGATTTCTGCAGCGCGGCGACACAGTGGAATGTGAGATCGATGAGATTGGGACCCTGCGGAACACTGTCGTTTAGGCTGAGCTGTGATTCTGAACCTTTCACACAAGGTAGATTTTTTTTGATAATCAGAATTAATAATTTGGTCACTCAATCCACGACTGTTTGTGGGGACGCTGCTGTGCGTGTGTGAAGGCTGCTGTGTTTCGTCCACAGAGTACAGTCACTTCACTTTATAATACATTCTGTGAAGTGCTTCGAGATGTCTCAATGAAGTGCTATATCAAAAGCAAGGATTACTTTTATATTAGTTTGCCTTTCTTGTGAAAATACTTTGAGACAACACCTACCTCTCCGACCTGCTCACTCCTCAACCCACTACCCACTCCCTCCACTCAACCAGCTCCAGCCTCCTGCTTGTCCCTTGTGCCCTCCGTTCCACCATCAGTGGCTGCACTTTCAGCCACTATGGGCCGAAACTCTGTAACATGCCTCTATCCCTCTGCGTTGCCCCCTTCCCCATCTTCAGGTCGTGCCTGAAGACCTTCCTCTTTGACTGTGCCTATGGTCACCTCTTCCTGGCTCTGTGTCGTGCTCCACCACTGACCAAGCGTTCTGGGACACTACCCTGTGTGAGGGGTGCTGTGTAAATGCAAGTTGTTGTTGTTGCAATCTTCCAGTTCAGGCAGCAACAGAGGCCAACTTGTCAGCATTGAGCTGCACGGACCTTGATCAGTCTGAAGATCCAACTTTGATTAATAATTAAAACCTTTAATGGTCAGAACAAACTAAAGCATTCAGGCGTATACTGGAACTGTGCAGTGATTTATCACCATAAACTCTGTTTGTGGAGAAATAAATGTCTCTCTGTCATTGTGCCAGAGCTCACTGCAGATCGTTCCTCATCGATCGAGGTAATCCATCCTTCTCTTAAAATACGGTTGATATTAATACCACGACAGACTTTTGCTGTCAATGGTGATGTTGCCCGGCTGTTTATTACCCTTTCCAATAAAAGGTGACAATGTAATTTTAGTCATTAAAAGTAAACTGAGGCAAGCGAGGCATCATCTCCGGCAGACTGTGTCCTGAGATCCTGAGGTCTCCTTACATAAGCTGCTCGCAAACTACCTGTAGGCGAATGTATCTAACACCACAGATCTGTAAACCGGCACAAACTGGGACTCTGTAGCTATACTGTAAATATCGCCATGAAGGAATGAGATATGAGTTGATGTGGTCACTGATTTTGCTTTATTCAAGTGCTGAGACATTTCAAAAGATACAAAAAGCAAAGTTTAAACTTAAACATTAATGTGCAATATCAGAGTAAATTGGCTGCTGATGTTTCCGCCCAACACTCCCTTCTTTTTGTCCAAGTCACATAATCTAATGCAAAAAAGCCTCCTCACCACAACAGGGCTGGTTTGTGTTCCTGCCAGCCAGCCAAGCTGCGGTAGGTGCAAAACAGTCACTTGAACACAACAGGAGAAAGGGGATTGTGGCTCACGTCCTGCCCCAACATGAGAATACAATACACATAGAGTTTGGGACACGACTGCAGGATGGTGGAAGACAAACTGGATGGACCTTGGTCTTTTGCCAGCAAATTCTTATGTTCTTATGACAAAGTCCATTCATGAGAGATCGAGGGTTCAAAGCCTCCTGACTGCGTGACGAGACCAAGAACCCAAAAACATACCTGCTCTGAACCGATTCAAACACGAGAGAGAAAGAAGGCAGCGCATTTTGTTTGGGATTAACAAGAAAACTGTTGAATGTAGTCTTGGAGTGTCTGTCTGTTCTCTGGCTGTAGGAAGATGTCACTGAACGCCAGCACTGGCCCAGTCACACCCGGCTCCTCTCGAAGTACCTGCAATGGAAAGAAAAGTGCTTCATTGGCATCTCCGGCAGGTTATAATTATCTGTAGGAGAATCTCCAGAGCAGATTAGAGCAACGAGAAAACATAAAAAAAACAATAGAAAATACTAAAGCCCATAGGGAGATGGCAGTGACTATTGATTTGACATCATTGATCCCTCGGTTGTGATGAGTTAGCTGATTTTTTCAATAAGCCTCAGTGCCTTGGCCAAGGATAAAACACAGCCACACCTATCATTAATATCAGAAATCCTTCACTGTCACTCCATTTGCAGCTAAACTGAAACAACAAGCTGTTCTTAGCTAATCCATAACAAATCTGTGAGACTAAACCCTCAGAATCCTGATGTCAGGACATTTTGAGGCTGGCATCTACTCCACTCGACTCCATAGAAGGTTTCTGTTTACTCCAGCTCTTGGATTAAGTCTAAAGTCTTCTCTTCATCAAGTCTAAAGAGGGTTTCTGCTGCACTCAGCCTAGAAGCTGTGATTAACACTAAAAGTTTGTTCTTAAATTCAAATGTAAATTCATTCACAAAATATAGTCACTCTACAGTATATTCTGTGAAGTACTTTGAGATGTCTCAACGACCTGATAATGCGCTGAATCAAAAGGATTATTGTTTTGTACAAAAGATATACAAAAGTTCTTTCTATTATGTGCAAGAGATCCATGGAATGTAATTTATAATATGAAAGAAATTTTAACTGAGCATTAAATATATTTTTCAGCTTCTTGGCGATACGTTTTTAAAAAGTTAATTCTCCCAGCAACACAAAGCCCTGAATCACATCAACGAATGGATAAGGGTTAAAAATATAATAAAGGATAAAGTTTATGAAATATTCATCACTTTTAATCTGCGAGTTCTGAATTTATTCAGCTGCTTTTAAATATATGTTTCAACTTCCACTTTTCTCAAAGGTAAAAACACATGATCTTTTATCAAATGTAAAACAGATGATGTGCTGACGGGGAACCTGAGATTAAACAGCACAACAATGTACATCAATAAAACAATCAATAAAAAAAAATTTAGTTGGTGAGGGATTTGTTTTTTCTGCATTGAAAGTACAACGTACAACGTGTATCAAATTTAACATCTGTAAAGAAACAACGCCATCTACAGTGGAACATTCGCCAATTCATACTTCATTTATTAATCTAGTTAGTTAAAAAATAATCAACAATTTGTATTTACACAGCGCCCGTCACACAGGGCAGCGTCTCAGGGCACCTGTCAGTGGCGGAGCACAGAGCTGAACCGGGGGAGGGGGGAGGTTGACTGTAGGCGTAGTCAAAGAGAAAGGTCTTCAGGCAAGAATAATTCAATGGTAATAGACTTTCAGCCTCTGAAATCAGAACGATCACATCCTCGATAATAACCCTGAGATTATTCCATCTTCCTTTTTCCCACAAAGAACAGTTTGTTACTTTCTACACAAGGACAGAACACTCACCCCCACCTCCTTGAAGGTTCGGACAGCGCTGTGAGCCAGGTCAAGCGTGGCACTTTCTGTACGACAAAGCAGAAAGTGGGTGATTTCACTGATCAACATACTCAACGCTTTTAAACAACAACAACCTGGAAGTGGTAGAAATCTGCAGCTTTCCAGAGTAACACTGGATGTCTGGAATAAAGGAATTATATCCCACTGTGATCTCTTGAGTATTTCACAGCTCAGAGCAGTGTCACTGAGGGCTCAATGCTCTGCCAACTATAGCCTTTACTAGTAGAGTAAAATGTTGTCTGTGGAACAGTTTCACTAACTCACTCACCATATGCACCCCGTTCCTCTGCCTGTGTCTCCAAATACTGTTGCAGTTCCAGCACAAACTCCGACTCTGGAAGAGAAACCGCAAACCAAGCCACGTGAAGTTCATTCAACCTGTGAACTTTCTCCATCTAACAGACAACTGCACAAATGGATTCACGATTCATTTCAAATCAGAACTGGAGAAGGTTAAGGGGAGTCAGTATGGACATGGGTTCAGGACCCCCTTCAGTGGGGTGATCATGTTCAAAACCATAGCGGCTGCTTCCCCCCCTTCCCCTCAAGGCTTTGGAGGGTTAATCAGTACCTAACACACATACACTGAAAGGATCCCAGCTCGACATGTTTGTGAGGTGTGGATGAAGAGGGACGTTCAACCCATTTAACATCACCTTTCCAGAACTCTCACCTCACCATCTTCCCATTAAAGCTGTGAATCCTGGCTTTTCCATCTCTTATAAAGACTTACTTACAGATTTTTGGCCTAAACTTGCCTGTCATGATGGACTCCCCATCCCTGGAGCATTACAATGGGTAATCCGAGAATAGACTCAGGGAACTAACTCCCAATCAGTGTAGGAGAGCTTTCCTTGCTTTAATCTAATTTATAGGCACCCGCTGTCTATCTCCTGTTGTGTACTTGAGACTGTAACTGGTATTGAGGCAGAGCTCAGACAGCACAGGGATGGTAGGTACCTACCTGGTTTGGGGCTGTCCAGCCGCTGTAGGAAGCACATTGCTCTCCCGTAAGCTTTAATCACTGGCTCCAGCAATGCGCACAGGAAGAGGAAACACTCGTGGCTCTCGCTGGACTGGCCGAGCTGTGATCAAAAGGACAAGTCAAGCACCATCCTGACAGTCTGGGTGTGAAGAGTAATAACAGATAGGACCCAGGTGGTAGTGATGAACCCATTATCCCGGGATACGTTATAACTTGCATTTATATAGCGCTCTTCTCATGAACGCAAGTTGTTGTCTAAGCAGATTAGGACATGTTTGAGATGACTCAAAGATGTGATAAGGCACTATATCAAATGCAAGGATTATTATTAGCTTCTTGTTGCTCTGAAAATGTGCGCTCAACCAACCTCTTCCACCAGGGGAAGCCCAAACTATTCCTGAGTATTATACTGGGGCGCTTCAACCTCAGTTGCTCTTAATAGTGAACAGGGGCGGGGGGGAGGGAGAGAGTGAGCAGTGAATAAACACAATAAAACAATGAGAGAGAACAAACAGCGAAGATGCAGACAGAGAGTTGCTGAAAGATTTATAACCGCTGTGAATTTACAGAGAAAAGCAGCAATGTAATCTAATGTAAAATGCATTGTAAGCAGCCGATAAATGAGATTGGATTCAGGGAGAGATGTAGACAGTGACCTAAGAGTGATGATAGTCTCATCATTTGCAAGTTAAGCACAACGTGGCAACACTGCAAACAGAGAGCTGGGATATGTAAGGAGAGTACGGTCCGTGGAGGTTTCCCTGGAGTTCTTCTGGTAAATACCTTCGAGACTACACTCGGTGTGTTCAGCTTTAGCTGTAGTATCATGAAAGCATTAACAAGCCTTGGCAATGGTACAGAAAGGAGCGGTGAGACTGATTCTTGGGAGCGTTTGGGAGATTGGTGATAGTCACGTGCCTTAGCATAGAGGTTAGCGCACTCGCCTCACAGGCGAGGGTTCGATTCCCGGGTGGTGGCGAAAGTTTAGGCAAGTTTCCACGCACATGCAGTCAGTTAAATTGTTAGATCATTTTTGGGGGTAATAACCCCTTCAAAAATAAATTTAAATAATGATTTGGTCACTCAATCCACGACTGTGTGTAGGACAATGCTGTGCACAATTGGCTGCCGCGTTTTGCCCATAAAATAGTCAATTCATTTTACAGTATAATCTGTGAAGCGCTCTGAGATGTCTCAAAGGCGTGATAAGGCGCTGTATCAAATAATATCAAGGATTATTATTATTATTATTATATCTTTCTGTCTGCACCTTGAAGTACCGTTGAGAGAACTCGGCCTCACAGTCGCTGTCACTGTCATCAGAATCTTCTGTGACCTTCCAGCTCAGCTCCTTTGAAAAGCGTCTGTTCCACATGTCACAGGCCGGCCGTTTGTTTTCATTCTGTCACAAGAGACACGGAGAAGAGGCTGAAAGCCGCTGTGTGAGGAGGAATTGAGGGAGGAACATAGATTTTTTCCCCCTCCCTTTGCCTCCTTCAAGGCCCTCTCCACCATCGATAGTTGGGCCTTCAGCCTTTCTGCCCGTCCTCTGGAACTCCATCCCACAGCCCCTTCACCTCACCTCCCTCACCTTCTTCAAGATCTATCTCAAGACCCTCCTCAACCGTACCTTCGGTTACCCCCCCACCCTCCCTGCCCTCCACCCCTCCTGATCCCAATCCCCAGCTCGGATCCAAATCCCCAACTGTCCAGCGCCTTGGGACATCCTCCCAACGTGAAAGGCACCGTGTTAATGTCATTTGTCGTTGTTGTCTCTGACCTATTTACTCACCTCCTCCATGACGAGGATCTCACAGTATGCAAGCTTGTCCACAGCCTCCTGGGCAAACTGGTACGTGGACCTGCAAGGCTGAGGAGATAAAAAACAGCGTCCGTGTCACTCAACACAGCCCAACAACCGCAGCAATAACATGGGGGCAATTACCGGTGTCACAAATTAGCCAGTGCACTGCCCAGTGAGAGAACCCAAGCCAAATTCCACAGACCAAATAATCCAACTGTGTTATTATAATAAAAATCGTTGCATTTGATATAGCTCCTTATCATTGAGATGTCTCTTAAGTACTTCACAGGATATATTGCAAAGTGTAGTGATTGTGTATCTTGTGGGCAAAACGTGGCAGTCAGTTGCGCACAGTGGTGTCCCACAAACAGTTGTGGAGTGAATATTGGTAAGAGCAGTGACTTTGATCTTCAGGTCACATACACACAGAGCCTGTCCTTACCGGGAGCAGCAGTATCTCACTGGGCAGTAAGTGACACAGCTGAATGCTCTTAAAGGTGATCTCCTCCTGACTAATCGCCACCTCTATGTTGGACTCCCAGTCAGTCACACAGTTAGCCACTTGTCTGAGAAGGGAGTTCAGAGCACAGGCTGAAACAACATGAGAAGCCAATGTTAATGAGCAAGCGCCATGGAGATCACAGCAAGTTTAATACACCTTGGATTACAGTAAGAATAACAAATTACATTTACACAGCGCCTTTCACGTCAGGAAGACGTCCCAAGGTGCTGGACAGTGAAGGGTTTGCACCCGTGCTGGGGGTTGGAGTCAAGAGGAGTGGAGGAGGGAAGATGACTGAAGGCACGGTCAAAGAGGAAGGTGTTAAGACAGGCCTTGAAGGAAGCGAGAAGTAACTGGTTACTTATATGAGGAGCAGCAGCAACCACTCACCAGCAACAGCCTCGTATATAAAGACGGGCAGGATTCCCCGGCTGTACACACTGAGCTCCCGCACAGCCCTGCGCGTGGGCTTCGGTGTCACTAGCAGGTCGTTCAGTGGGAAGTTCCTGAGAGTCACGCAGTCTCTCAGCAGATAGAGAGCGTGCAGCACCACATCCCGCAGCTGCCCTGAAAACCCCACATCAAAGTGTCTGGCCAGCACCTCCTCCGTCAGCCACTGGAAATCCCTGGCCAGAACACTGAGCAGAGTGCCCTGCGGGGAAACACGGCCAAATTAACACAGGTTTACACAACACACTGAAACTCATCTAAATAAATATATATATTTGTATATAAACTCTTCCCAGAAGATTCAGTTCTGACAGCCTCTCTAATCCAATAAGGCGACTATCATTATAACATCATTCTTACCCCTCCGCACCCCTATTGTATAATTTTTACCCCCCCGGCCCCCCCCCCATATGAGGCTGGTGTCACCATCTCCCTCAGGTAAGCCTGAGCTCATTTCCTCTCTCTACCAATGTAGTGGTGGTGTGATCACCACAGTGAACTCAGCAACTACCGCTAACCACTAGCTGTGGAGTCCTGTAGTGTAATGGTTAGAGTGCTCACCTTGCACGAGGACCTGGGTTCGGGTCCTCTCGTGCAGAGTTGGGGCAAGACCTTAGGCAAGTTTCATTACCCCACGTATGCGTTTACCGAGCAGTAAGTAGGAACCTGGCTGTTAGTTGATCGGCGGATCGCTTTGCCGGGGTTGGCTGGATCACGCTGTGGTGCGCAGCGGGAGTAAGTTCCTACCTGTCGGTGTTTTTGTAGGAGGAGACTTGCCATGATGGTTGTGGACATGATGGCTGAACAGGAAGTAGCGGCTGTGGGTGACAAGACATGGCAAACTGGTTTCAGCAAATTAGTCAGAGAAACACGATGTAAACGGAGCTTTATGTTTTAAGTCGCTGTGTGGGGACAATTACAAAAGTGGCTTCTACTGCACTAGTTCACCTATGCTCACCTCCGCGCTTTCCCTGGCTCGGTCTCAGGCTCCACCACTGTTTAAGTGCTCTGAGATGCTGCCCTGCGTGAAGGGCGCTGTGTAAATACAAGACCCAGGAATCAAACCCGGGTCCTGTCACTTACAAGGCGAGCGCACTAACCACTGCACCACAGGCCAGTTGCCTCTCTCTAGATCGCAGCTTGAGAGGTACCCGACATACACGATGCTGCACTGAACCAGATGGACAAACTACTCTGTGCTGGTTGTATTGGGTCAGACACGTGCTGCAAGATCTCATAACCTGCTCAGTACAGCCTCTCTGTGAGGTGTGCGAGAGTGACGTCCTGATGTGAAAGGCGCTATACAAATGTAATTTGTTGTTGTTTTGTGATTGCTGCTCACTGTAAAGCAGGTGTCTCCCCAGGCCCGTCACCAGCTGCTGCTGACGCCTGTCGAGCTGAGGCAGTCCTTCCCCGGTCAGAATCCAGTCCTGAGATCTCTCGTAGTACACAGCGTCCGAGCTAAAAGACAGACAGACGGTCAGACAGCCACACAGTCAGTCAGACACACACACAGGGCTCTGCTTATTAAAGAGCAGAGGTTGAGTTAGGCAGAGAAAGAGCAACCTTTACAATTGGCCTAAACAGCTGAATTCTAAACACAAGAATCTAACCGACGTTACAGCCACACATTGCAATTTACATTTATACACCTTTCACGATGGGAGGACATCTCAAAGCACTTTTGAGATCCCCGGGAATCGAACCCAGGAGACATCTGACTCCCTCAGTCACACCCACAGCAACCATTCCGCCATCTCTCACCTGGAGCCAAACATGCACGGCAATAACAACTCTCGCAGCGGCAGTGTAGAACTGCGCAAGCGGATCCCTTCGTTCTCAATGTAATCCTGGACCAGAGAGAGAGAATAACACTAATGAGAGCTCTAGACCTTTGCTGCCCCTCTGCCCCCACACACAAACACACAGACACCAAACAAGCCTTTTTGTAGCTCGGCTGAGCATCAATCACATGCTCGTTTGTTGTAGATTTAATTGTGATACACACTACACCTCACTGCAGAACCTTGGTGTTTTGTTCAACTCTCAACTTTAAACCCTACACCCATGCCTTAACCTGTTCAGCTGCCCTCCCCTTCCTAACCCACCCCCCACCCTTGGCCTCCAGCCGTCTCGACTCCAACCCCCAGCTCGGGTGCAAACCCTCAACTGCCCAGCACCTTGGGACGTTCTCCTGACATGAAAGGCACCGTGTAAATGCCATTTGTTGTTGTTGTTATGTACAGGGTTACTCTGAGCCTCGCTGTAATGACAGCCAAACTCAACTCAACACCAATAAGGAGAAACATCTGAGGAAAAGCCAGTTAAACCTATTTTCATTAAAGCCACAGCCTCGCCCACAACATACAACAACCGTGCTGAGCTACAGACAGGCACAGTGCGGTGCAAACCTTCAGTGAAAAGGGCTGTCCAAAGTCCACCCGCACACAGCCGTATCTCCTCCGCACAAATCCTAACATCCAACACAAAGCTGCCCAGAGGCTGATGCTGTCAGGATCCTGCAACAACAAGGCATTTAGTAACACTGTGGAGTCCCGCAGTGTAGTGGTTAGAGCACTCGCCTCACAAGTGAGAGGACCCGGGTTCGATTCCTGGGCAGAGCAAAACCTTAGGCAGGTTTCATTGCTCCACGCGCCCGTTTACCTCGCAGTAAGTTTTTCAATTGGTGGATCACTTTACAAGGGTAATAATCCCTCCCCAAAAATGTGGTCGCTCAATCCACGACTGTTTGTGGGACACCCGTGCGCAACTGGCTTTGCCCACAAAATACAGTATATTTACAGCATACTGTACAGTATATTCCATGAAGAGCTTTGGGACATCTTGACGACAATGATAAGGCGGTATATCAAATGCAAGGATTATTATCATCATTGTTAATTCTGTTCGCACACAAACAAAATTTCTCACCGTCTGCTCCAAACATCCTCCCTCGATGATACGATCGTATGAGATGCCCACAGGCACCAGAGCGGCATCTGGTATAACCTTGGACTGAAAGGCTTTAAATACACAGGTGAGCCAGACCATGCCTGTGAGAGAGGGACGCACAGACCTGGGCACAGCCTCTTCCAGGTAGAGCTGCAGGTTCTCCTGTCCTCTCAGCAGCTCCTCAATGTACTGGGATAGAGACAGAAAGGCAACACAGAGAGCAGAGAGGTCAGTGACAGAACCGTTTGCTGGATAGCGTTCTGCACCAGGGTGCTTTTGTGGGTTTGATGCGCACAAATATACAGATACACACACGCGCCCGCACAGAGTTTTTCACAGAATTGTTCATGGAATAAGGGAGGAGGTGAGGGAGAGATGGTCTGAGGCAGTCAGAGAGGTGGGTTTTTAGAAGTGATTTGAAAATGAAGAGGGAGGGTGCAAAGCGGAGGGAGCAAAGTGTGCCCGGCAGCGATATCAATGGGCCAGCTTTGTGGCTTTAGTTGGTTAAACTTCAGCAGTTACCCCAACAAACAGTCTGGGCTCCCCCAAGCCTTGGCTCTTGCCAACTTGCACCCAATACTTTCCGGAATTAGGAACGCTGGATGCGTCCCTCAAGGGAGAGAGTACGTATTCCATTCCAACAATCTGTCTCTGGTATTTCCATGTGTAGGTGGGATGGCTGGAAATCTCAGCTCGGCTTGGAGACCGTTAAGCATGGTGATGGGCGTCTGCGTGTTTCAGACACCCGGGTGGGCAGAAAAAAAAGCAGATCTCGCTTGGCTCAGTGGTGTATGACATCAGCCACAGCGAGAGCCAGGAGGCAGAGGAGCCAGCAAGCTCAGGCCAAGGCTAGCACCATACACACGCACACACACACTTGCTGCTGGACTCAAGCTGACACTGCTGGCTATGATGGTTTTCTGATTCACACACACACACACACAAAAACTAACCGAGGTTAGGACAGCCTGGTTAAGGTCCTCTGTGTAGCTGCTCTTGGCTCCCTTTGCCATCTGTGGAATGAAGATTCCTCCCAGCCTTCGAAGCAAAGATCTGGCGTAGAAACAAAAAAAGAGGGAGAGAGAGACCAACGCACAGTGTCAGACACAGCGATAGATGGCTGTGGCATCACTAACTATGTTGCATACCAAAGTGCTGCCAAATGTGAGCTACAAGTTCCAACAAAGAGCAGCCAAAGATCACATCACACTGAACAGTTACTGATATCAGATCCAGGCACTGGCCACAGGAGAGATCTACCCCAACTCAATAGACCTAAGAGGGGAGCAGGTCTGGAAGAAGAGGGGTGGGGGTGGGGACTGATGTCATTTGAGAGAGAGAGAGAATGAGGTGAGTTTCTGTACCCACTTTTAATAATCTGTTCTCTGTGTCCATTTCCTCACCTTCCTGCTAACAGTCCTGGTGCACAATCCTTTCGCCCACAAAATATTCAATCAATTCACTTTACAGTATATTCACTATACAGTACATGGGTTTCACCCTCAAAATAGTCAATTCACTTTACAGTATATTCTGTGAAGCGCTTTGAGACGTTTCGACGACCTGAAAGGTACTGTATCAAATGCAACGATTATTATCATCATTTAATTCTGCTATATAAATGCAAGTTATTGTTTCCTTACAAATTACATACCCCATTGCTGGCTGAGCGGTGACAGGGACAGGGAAGAGGCATCGTGTCATCTCACTTACAGAAATTCCTGAAACTGGGCTCCCCAGTGTCTGTGACTAGTCGGTGTCCCGAGCACTAGGTCACATCTGTTAAAAGCAAGCTTCCTGTGAAGGTTTCCTGCTGAATGTTTCTCGAGCTGCAGAGATGTCAGGAGCTCGGTGATTACAGAAACATATCTGGGACCCACGTCAAACAACCCACCAGTTTATCTGGACAGGCCGCTGAGCAAGATCTTCAGCACTTCTTATTCACTCCACACTGCTCCCAGGGCAGACCAGTCACTGGGGGCAGGGAGTCATCCCACTCAGCTACCGTTAACCCTGCAAGCCAAAGCCCCAATGGGTAGGGTGGTCCTAGCTGGACAAGCTGGAAATCTTGCCAGACAATGATAACAACGGCAAGCTATGTGGTCTTAGCTGGTTAGACTCCAGCAGTTACCCCAACACACACTCTGGCTTCCCACAAGCCTTGGCTCTCGCCAACCTGCGCCTAATACTTTCCAGAATTAGGTAAACAGATTGCGACCCTCCAGGGAGAGACTGCGCATTCCATTCCAACAATCTATCGCTGGACCCCCACACAATACGCCGTCCCGATGCATGTCCAGCTGGGACTACCCTACACAAATCAGTTAAGAAATGCCACAAATTAGACCCAACAGTTGAATCTCTTAAAGAGCCTTACGTCAAAACATCTCTCGGCACGACACACGCGGGTATCCCTTTCTGTGTAGTGACTGTTAATGCCGCAAAAAACAGCAGTTAATGTGTTTGCTGAGAGCCACTGCTTTACCTGAGCAGTGGGAGCCGGATGTCTTCCCCGCCAGTGAGGTACGGACCCTCACACTGTGACAGAACAAGATGAAGATAACCAGGAGGCGGTCCAGCCGGGATTTGTGAACTGGAACAAATATGAACGGGCCGCCATACTGCCAACAACAACCACACGTTACATTTACACGGCGCCTTTCACATCGTGAGGACGTCCCAAGGCGCTGGACAGTCAAGAATTTCAACCCAAGCTGGGGGTTGAGATCAGAAGGGGGGAAGGGGGGAAGGATAGGGAGGGTGGAGGGAGAGCAGGGAGGGTGGGAGTAGGAGGGTGACCAAAAGCGCGGTCAAAGAGGGGGGGGGGTCTTGAGTCTGAGTTTGCTGGTTTCAATTTAGTACATGATTTTATTTCTCACCTCTGTAATGACCTTCCATTTTACTGTTACAGTATTAATGGCACCCATTGAATTAAACACCCATCAAATATTTCTCAGGACTCAGTCACCGGTATCAAACACACAAGCAAACTAGAGCACTTTGTCTCTCCCAGGTGTGGTGACGTCTATAGCACCAGTTCCCCCACACAAAGACGCTCTGCCTTACCTGTGCTCTCGCTTTCCGCAACATCTCCAGCTGCCCTCTGTGCACTTGCAGATTCACAAAGATCCAGTTAAACACCTTCAGCAGCACCCAGCCAGTCAGCCTAGAGCGACAACGACACACTAATATAATAATCCTTGCATTTGATACAGCTCCTTATCACGTTGTTGAGACGGCTCAAAGAGCTTCACAGAATATATTGTAAAGTGTAGTGACTGTGTGTTTTGCGGGCGAAACGTGGCAGCCAATTGCCCACAGCAGTGTCCCACAAACACAAAAGGGGTGGGGGAGGAGAGGTATTATTAGCAGTGGTGAAGGGTTTGAACCCGAGCTGGAATTCGCCCACAAAATATACAGTCAATCACCTTACAGTATATTCTGTGAAGCGCTTTGGGACACCTTGAAGACATGATAGGAATACAAGCTGCTGAAACCAGTCAGATGCTCATCTGCCCTTCCCCACATGGCCAACCACCCACCCAATCCACCAAGATCCTTCAGTGTAAAACCCAGCCCTTACCGGAGTAGGAGAGGTGAGATCACAGCTCTGATCTGGTCCATAATTCTCTGCACCTTCTTTTTCACCTCCTGAATCGACTTGTGGTCGGGTGAAGGTCGGTTCGACAAACTCCCCTGAATGGCTTTTTGCACTCTGGGTAAACAGAATCAGTTACAGTGGATTGAAAAGGTTATTAATAATAATTATATTAATAATATTAATAATCCTTCTATTTGATATAGCGCCTTATCGCGATGCTGAGACGTCTCAAAGCGTTTCACAGGATACACCGTAAAGTGGTGTGACTGTGTGTTTTGGGGTGAAACCCGGCAGCCAATTGCGCACGGCAGTGGCCCACATCAGTGGTGGATTGAGTGACCCAATTATATTTATTGACAAGGAAGAGACCACAATGTGACACTTCTCACCTGGTGCTGTTGATGATTTTCTCCTCCAGATCACAGATATCGCCCGGGTAAACCGTGCGCCCACGGATAAACAGAAAGTAAGAGAGACGTCGAGCCAACCATCCTCTGTACCTGCAGAGGCAGATATTGTCATAGCACATACATCGCTACTCATTCAACCCAAGCCCTGACATCTCTAGTTCAAGGTCTGTTACAACAACAAATTACATTTATACTGTGCCTTTCACGTCGGGAGGACGTCCCAAGGCGCTGAACTTGCTCCCGAACTGCAGGTTGGGATCAGGATGGGTGGAGGGCAGGGAGGATAGGGGTAAGAGGGTGACCGAAGGCGTGGTCGAAGAGGAGGGTCTTGAAGGGGGCAAGGGAGGGGAGCGAGGTGGAGGAACTGTGGATCAGGAAAACAGAATAAAACCTCTCTAAATCAGTGAAAAATAATTCCACCTCCTGTAATCGTCAAGCAGCATCTTTCAACGTACCGCGTGTGGGTCTCAGTGACGAGGATCGCGTTTCGAAATCCCAGTAAAGTTAAGTAGTTGTGGAAGAGCAAACCCTGAAACACAAAGAACGCACCACAGGGGGAAGGACAATGCAAGGAAACCGAGAACCAACAGCATAGCATCTAACGTGGGCACACAACACAGCGACAGAACGGCTGCTGTTTGTGGGACTCTGCTGCGCGCAATTGGCCCCCTCTACCTGTCTCTTTGACCGAGCCTTCAGCTCCCCTCTCGACTCTCTTCCCCCTCCTCGCTCCCTCCCTTCCCTCCCCTCACCCTGACCATTTCCCCCCTCCTCGCCCCCTCCCCTCCCCTGACCATTTCCCCGCTGCTCGGGTCATGACCCAACTGTGCAGCGCCTTGGGACGTCCTCCTGACGTGAAAGGCGCTTTATAAATGGAATCTTGTTGTTGTTGTCTCAGTGGTTCTGCTGTTTTGGTACAGAACGCAGTCGGGAGGACGTCTCAAAGCGCCCCGCGCGGCTGCCCCGGACGGACACAGACGCTTACCCAGCTCTGGGGCGTGCAGATGTAGCAGCAACGTCCAACAAACGGCCGCGTGTTCCCCAGGAACAGGCTCGCCTCTCGAGGCGGCGCCGTTAACGTCACAGAGGATGACGCCCCGGCGCGACGAGCCTGGTAACAAAAGAAAGAAAGAAATAAACAAACCCCGGCCCCGGTCACTGCGACTCAGTCGCATCAGAGCGACACGTGGGAGCGAGCGAGACTGCCTTCTACTTCGCTCTACCTCAAGAGCATAACAGCGCGGACTCACCCCCCGGCGGCCCATTGAAACTTTACCAACGTATATACATACACATATATATATATATATATGTGTATATACTGACGGCCGCCTTCAAGACGTCCCGAAGCGCTTCACGGGATATTTACGGCAAAGCGAATCGACCGTCCACACGCCACACCCCCCCCTCCGCCCTGACCGCCCGCCCCCCCGCCCCCGCCCCACCTTCGGAGGTCCGGCCCCATCCACCCTCTGGAACCCCACCCAGAGACCCCCCTCCCACCCCCCCCCCCACTGGCTTCATTCCAGCCCAGTCTCAACACCTACCCTTCGGACCGCGCCTCCTTCGGTCACATTCCTACCCCCACCCCCACCATCGCCCCCATCCCCACCCCCATTGCCCCATCCCCTCCCCCACCACCCCCCCCCTTCTCCCCCACTTGCCCTCCGACCCTCTTGGGATGAGAATTCACCGCATTTTCCCCCCACAAAAAAAAACACACAAAACAAACGACTGACGGTACGAGTGGTGTCGGTGTCGGTGTCGGCGCGGGGCCCGGGCCCGGGTCGGGCCGAGGTCAGGTCATCGGGTCCACCCCCTCGGTCCAGCCCGGCGGCCATGGCGGCCACAGGCCTCGCGCGGCGGCCGCGGAGTATGGCGGGCGCCAACCGCCATCTCCCTCTCCCGACGAAATGGGATTCAGGTTAAACCAAAGGCCCAAATCTTCTTCGCCGTCCCCGACGAGGCGCCCCCTCCCCCCTCCCGCGCGCCCTGAGCTGAGCGGCGGCTGCGCCCATTGGCTGCGCCCAACCGTCCCATTGGCGCCGCCCGTCTCCCAGGCTCGCTCCTCTCATTGGCTGCTGCCGTCCCCAGCTCGCTCCTCCCATTGGTCGCTGCCAACCCCCAACCCTCCCCGCCCATTGGCTGCTGTCATCCACAGTCCTTCCCTCCCCATTGGCTACTGCCATCCACAACCCTCCCCTCCCATTGGCTGCTGCCAACCGCCGGCTCCCATTGGCTGCTCTGGAGCATCCAGAGGTCCACAAGATGGTCAGAAGATGGAGCCATCAATGCGACAGTGCAGTTCCTGGGCCGGTGGGGGGTGAGGAGGGGGTCCGGGAGGTGAGGAGGGGGTCCGGGGGTGAGGAGGGGGTCCGGGGGTGAGGAGGGGGTCCGGGGGTGAGGAGGGGGTCCGGGGGGTGAGGAGGGGGTCCGGGGGGTGAGGAGGGGGTCCGGGAGGTGAGGAGGGGGTCCGGGGGGTGAGGAGGGGGTCCGGGGGTGAGGAGGGGGCGGTTTGGTGGTGTTTTCTTGGCTCAGGATGTAAGTGTGTGCTGTGGGGGTTAGTGATGAAGAACGAGGCGCGACATCACCGGCACCGCTGTCCTTTTGGTGCATTAAACACTATAAATCTGACCCCGTCTGATAACTGCAATTAATGCTTTTATTTTAAAAACGTAAATTTCAATGGCTGCAAAAATAAAGGGTGTTTTAGTGCATTTTCACGTTACCATAACATCACAGTGTTTATTTTTTTTTAACAGTGACATCCCGAATACAGAGAACCAAATTCAACGCTTAAGAGTTCAGCCGAGGAGAACATGCAAAGGAAAACGACAGGAAAACAAAGTCAGGAAAAGGAAATCGTTGCCACGTCGCCCTCAATCAAACTGGACTGAAAACCAAAGGATGGCTTAATAATAATAATCCTTGCATTTGATATAGCGCCTTACAACGTCTTTGAGATGTCTCAAAGCTCTTCACAGAATATACTGTTAAGTGAATTGACTGTATATTTTGTGGGTGAAACGCAGCAGCCAATTGTGCACAGCAGCGTTCCCCACAAACAGTCGTGGATTTTTTTTGAAGGGATTGTTACCCCTGGAAAGCGATCCGCCAATCGATGGGCAGCAATGACCTGAATTCCTTCTCCAGCTGCTGTTGGCTTGAACGTTGTGGCTGTGTCGCAGACGAGGCGAGGCCTCTTAGGGTTCCATCTGCTTCATAAACATCAATTGGGTTATATCGCTGCTGGGCTTAAACAAAACAAGCTCCAATTTAAACTGTTCTGCTCCAACCGCAGTGCAAACAGCGCTCAGCACGTACTGAAAGGTCTGCCACATGTGTCCAGTGATTTCAGGATTGGGCGCTTAGTAGCCCAAGCCCTTCCTGTGTGTGTTGTCCCACCGCAGTAAGTCATAGCTTAGCCAAAACACTTTCTGTGCTGTGTGATGGAAACCGCCATTTGCCTTGGAAATAAAGCTCAGAACTCTTTGCGCCTACAATTTCCATGAAGCATATTCAATGTTCATAAATGTTAATCAACCCCCAACTATACATCTCTTACTCATTCTCCCTATTGCTGTGTTTTTTTTTGGTTAGTTGGATGTGACACATGCAGAAACCCATCACTGTTGCTTAAGAGTATCCAAACCCAACTGACAATTCCATGCATCCCACCTACAGATAGAAATCCCAGAGATAGATTGTTGGAATGGGATGCGCTCTCTCTCTCCCCCTCTCTCTCTCTCTCCCCCTGGCGGGATGTATCCTGCGTACTTAATTCCGCAAAGTATTAGGCAGCAGGTTGGCAAGAGCCAAGCCTTTGGGGGAGCCCACAGAGTGCGCGTTGGGATAACTGCTGGAGTCTAACCAGCTCAAAGCACATAGCTTGCCATTGATTTTGCTGTCTCTCAAACTTCCCCCCTACTTGTCCAGCTAAGACCACACTACCTGTTAGGCCTTTGACGTGCAGGGTTAACAGCAGCTGAGTAGGATGACTCCCACTGTGTGTGGAGCGTTCAGATACAGTGCACAGTCACAGGAGAGAATGAGTGAGTGAGAGTCTAAACACACGCACGCACACAAGGAAGTAAAATTTTCAGATCGCACGCTTTCAAATAATCTCTAAATCTTTTTTAAAAGGAACATAAATCAGACGAACATAGAAGGGGGAGATAGATTCTCCAAATAGATAAAGTCGTTACCAAGAATACAACCAGGAGACAGTCACCAACAATAGAGACAACCTGAATGGGCAATAGCAGACAGAGGACAGTGCAAATAGTTCTCTGGTGAGACAACTTAAACTCGGTTCAGAAATAATGGAAACACAAGCTAAATTGGTTGCACATTAAAGTATTTGATGGTCACAGCACAGTGAAAGCTTCTAAACACTCCTCATCTGTATAGCCTTGAACTGAGAGGCTGACAGAGTAACCTGGAGAGGGTACCGGGAGGTGACGAGAGATTTTGCTGTGCCGTGCTTGCACTGACTAATAAGAGGACTGAATGGCCACAACAACATTGAGACGTTTGCAAGCCTCTGCTAACTGAGGGAAAGAAAGCTGAAGTTGTTTCTACTGCATCGATGCCGTGTAGGGTTTGCACCAACAATAATAATAACGCTCGCATTTGATACAGCGCCTTATTACGTCTTCGCGATGTCTCAAAATGCTTTACAGAATATACTGTAAAGTGCACTGACTATATATTTTGTGGCCGAAATGCGGCAGCCAATTGCGCACATCAGCGTCCCACGAACATTCGTGGATTGAATGACCAAATTATTATGATTATTATTATTTATTTGAAGGCATTATTACCCCCGGAAAGCGATCCACTATTTCCTGCTAGGTAAACAGAGGCGTGTGCACGGAGTAAACTTGCCCAAGGTTTCGCCCTGACCGGGAATTGAACCCGGGACCTCTCGCTTGCGAGACGAGTGCTCTGACCACTACGCTACAGGACTCCACATAAAACAATGGGATTCACGTCCAGTCAGTTCGGGCTCCCTGTGCAGTGCAGTAAGAAAACAGTCTAGGTGTCAGCGATGTCTGTGTGCTCTCTCTCTCTCTCTATATATATATATATATTGCTCAGCTTTCAGATAAGCTGCAGCTCACCAACCGACTCCGGTTCCAGCTCACACACGCCCAGAAAGTTCATGTCTTTGGTGTGGCCGGAGGATGTCCTGTTTGGTGTTGTCTGGTTGTCCTCGTCCCTTCCTGTCATCCCTCCTCCATTCTGCCGCTCCATCAAATGCAAATCTAGCCTCTTGAGCAGTTGTTTTGGGTTCTTTTTGGCAAACACTGACACCTCTGGGAGGGGAAGCAGAGAATACGATTGAAGCAGACATATACGAAAGAGAACATTATCAGTATGTTCTGTTCTGATCGTAAACCACACGCTTGCAAGTCGCGCCCACAAAGTGACGGTCAATCCACTTTACAGTATACCCTGTGAAGCGCTTTGAGACGCCTCGAAGACTCCATCCCAGACCCTTTGTCTTGCAAAGGTGTTGTGTAAATGTCGTGTGTTGTTGTGTTACAAGGATCTTAACGAGAGGTCCAACAAGGAAGCAATGAAATGCTTGACTAACCTTCCCTCACGACACACACAGTTTCCACAGAACCACCTCCCCTCGTCCTTACCTTTCAGGACGAAGCCAGAATCGCAGATTGTCTTGCGTTGCGTTTTCCAGATCTGGTAAAGATGAAGGAAGGCGGCCACATAGAAATCGTTCAGCACTGCCACCACCTGCTGCCGTCGGTTACACTCTCTGCACCAGCACAAACCACACCGACTTAGCAACACAGGAACAGGAGAAGGCTATTCAGTCCCTCCAGCCTGTTCTATTAGATCATGGCTGATCTGTAACTCAACTCCAAATCGTTTATCTGAGAAATGTTGACTTAATGTGAAGCATTGCCTCTCACCTCAACTGTCGCTCTATCCCCACCCACACCCCACCCTCCTGTGTCACTGACACTGGAGCCTGTTTTCCCAGGACCATTACTCTCCTGGGGGAGGGAGACAGAGGGAAAGGGCAGTGAGCGGGGTCTCCTTGGAGCTAAACTGGGATCAGAATGTCGGGAGTCAAGTCACTTTACAATAGATCCTGTGAAGCGCTTTGAGACGTCTCGAAGACTTGATGAGACGCTGTATCAAATGCAAGGATTATTATTATTATTATAACTCCGCGTTTGACCAGTGCTCGTGAGGAGCAGCCAACAGAAACAGACCAAGAAGGAAACAAGTAAAAAAACAAAGAGATTAAAAGGGAAAACGGGGATAAAAAATAATGTTTAGCAGATGGTTCAATTAAAATAAAGACGTAGGAAAATTACATAACGGCTGAAGCCAGGAATAGTTTCCGTATAGAATTCCGTGGATTCTGAACTATGTTCTGTATGGAATGATACCCAACGTGTGTGACCTTGACACTTACTTTGTGAGGCATTCCTCCCTCAGAGCCTGGATAGCCAGCCTGGTTATATTGATGGACATCACGCAGAAAGGGAAATTCTGCAGTGAAAGATAAGAGACAGTCAGCCAACAGTGGGAAGAAATGTGGCCACTCAATCCACGACTGTTTGTGAGGGACGCTGCTGTGCGCAATTGGCTGCCGCGTTCGCCCACAAAATATACAGTCACTCCACTTTATAATATATTCTGGGAAGCGCTTTAGAACGTCTCGATGACATGATAAGGCGCTATGTCAAATGCAAGGATTATTATTGTTAGTATTATGGAGAGAGTGACCAATTTTATTTGAGGGTTTGTCAGCCAGTACACCCGGAGAGAGAAACTCCCTTCTCTTTTCAAATAGCGCCGCTGAAGATATTTAACATCCACCTGAACAGAGCCCAGGTTTAACATCTCATCCAAAGGACGGCATCTCTGGCAATACACCCCCACCACCCTACCCCAGCGTCAGCTTAGACTGTGTGATTCCAAGTCCTGACGTGGGGGCTCGAACCCACAACCTTCCGATTCAGAGGCGAGAGAGAGAGAAATTCTCGGAAAGCAGATGGGTTTAGCTGGGGGTGTTCTCAGTCGCAAAACCTAAAGCCCTCACGAGCTCGACCACAGATACACCAAAGCACGCGGCAACAGGGACGTGTGTGCACTAACTTGCGTCTCGTGTTGCGAGAGTTTATAAATATCCCGAGCCAAAGGCAGAGTCTGCAAATCCATCACCATGTACAGAGGATGCATCAGGCCCAGGAATCCTGTCCCACGCAGATCAGTGCTGGGATCCAGGCCTGGAAACAGCACAAAAACAACAGGCTTCAGTCATCAACTGTGGTGACACGAGGAGCGAGAGAGAGAGAGACGTGGGGGGGAACTAGCTTCATTCCTTTTTAATCTGTTCACCAGGAGCCAAGTTTTACAATCAAAATAAACGGAATTGGAATCGATGGACACACTCCAATATCTCTGTGCAGCACAGCCCAGCCCGGCACAGCCTGACACTGCACCTCAGGAACATGGGAACAGGAGGAGGTCATTCAGCCCCTCGAGCCTGTTCTGCCATTCTATTTGATCATGGCCAATCTGTACGTCAACTCCAAGAGCACAGAGCAAACGGCTCCCAAGTTTACCTTGAAATCCCAGTTGTTCCCAGTGAGATCCGTATCGTGCACAGTCCAGCTTTGCCCCCATCAGCTTCTTGTATATTGTCTGTAGCACCCGCATGTGAACTTTCTGTGCATTATCCAGGCAGCCTGCACCCAGAAAACACAGCCATTTACACCTCCTTATGTGTGGACTCCTGTAGCTTAGTGGTTAGAGCACTCGCCTTGTAAGTGAGGGACCCAGGTTTGATTCCTGGGCAGGGTAGGACAGGACGAAACTTTAGGCAAGTTTCCTTACTGCACACACACGCCTCTGTTTACCAGCAGTCAGTAGGAACCCACCCGGCTGTTAGTTGATTGGTGGATCTCTTTCCGTAATAATTCCTCCAAAAGAAAAAATAACAATTCAGGTGCTCAGGCCTGGGTGACGACCAAAAGCCTCTCTGCCTTTCCCTGAGTGTAGAGAACCAACCCCCACTCTCCCCACCCAGTGTTGAGCTTCAGTAAGGGAGCTCTCGAGGGCCCGGTACTCACACTGTGCGATTGCGAACACCAGGTATCGCTCCTCCTGCAGCTCCTTGTGTAATCGGGGCGGCCCGAAGAGAAAGTGAGTGATGGCAGAGAGGCCGGTCCTTCTCACTGTTGGCTGGATCCTCTTCTGAAAATACACACAAAATAGCAGACTCCGTCACACCCAGAGCAGGTCTCAACTCCGCAAACCCAGACCCCGTCACCTTCTGCTTCTCTGCTCACTTGACGTGTCCTTTGGTTACACTTTGTAAGAGTCAGTGAGCGTGTTAACAACAACAATAATAATCCTTGCATCTTGATATAATGCCTTATCATGTCTGCGGCAGCCAACTGCTCACAGCAGTGTCCCACAAAGATTCGTGGATTGAGTGACCAATTTTTAAAAAAAACTTCACTACCCTGGAAAGCGATCAGCCAATCGACTAACCACCTGGGTTCCTATTACTGCTGGGTAAACAGAGGTATGTGGGTTAAGGAAATCAAACCCGGGTCCTCTCGCTTGCGAGGAGAGGACTCTGTTCCACTATCAATTGGTTGGTGGCAGGTCTTCTAATCCCATTTCCTCATAACCTCTTTTAGTTTATTTCCCCTTAAAACACCCCAATCGTCTCTGCTACTACTTACTCTGTACTCAGAAAGATCTGCGGTCTGAAAATGCTGAAGAGCCTCGTTGAAGGAGATGAGGGGTGTACATCCCGTTGTGTCGTCCAGACCTAAACACACAACAGTACAGTTGGGATGGTTGGACGGCTCGAGTTTGTGGAGCTCTTTTCAGTGATCCTCCAAGAAGATATTTCAGTGCCAAAATCATATAATCCTTTGTAACTGCACAAAGCAACTCTTACCTTCTCGGTCGTCCAACTGAAACCCTGAAAGGAAAGAACAACCAGACAGTGACATTACAAGCTGTGCGCACAAGCTGCTCCCTTTCAATTCTGTAGCAACATTCATTACTGGCCTCCCATTTCAGTTCAGTGTCATATTCCTTCCTCTTGTAGACAAGTGGCTGAAAATTGAGAGCGGCGGAGGGGAGGGAAGGGGTGACCATAGACACGGTCAACGAGGAAGGTCTTCAGGCGCGACCTGAAGAGGGGGAAGGAGGGGGTAAGGTGGAAGGTTTGGGGGGGGGAGAGTTCCAAAGCTTCAGGGTGTAGTGACTGAAGGCGCAGGTACGTTTGTCCTTTGTCTAGATTTCACAACACGTCTTCACCCCAGTCAGTGGTGTGAGCCTGTCCCTCGCACCAGTAAGTCAACTAACCTGAAGATCCATCTCTCACCTGTTTGTGCTGCCTCCAAAGCATCCCACTCAGCCTCTGCTTGTAACACCTCCAAACTCACCTCTGCTGAGCAAGAGAAGCAAACAAAAACAAATGGGTCGTCAGCAGGTTTCACAAATTGGAGGGAATGAGTGCTTTACATCACACGTAGTCACCGCTTTCATAAGTATATTAGGCCCCCATTTTGTGCCAAGCCACATGCCACAAACAACCATATAGAGACTGACCAATTTTGGTTGGGGGATTGTTGGTCAGGATACTGGGAGAGAGAGAGAGAGAGAGAGAGAGAGAGGAGAAACACCCTTCTCTTTTCCAATATTGTTACAGGATCTTTAACGCCTACAGACAACCAAGTCCCAGCTTCTGTCAAAGACGCTATGAACAGAGAGACTCACCTTTCTGTTCACACACATTGCCTCCAGCGGTGAGAGACTGTAAAAGACCATTTCTCTTCAATGCAGATATCTAGAGAGAAACCAAAGTGGATTTTAAGATTAAAAACTGTGAGAAAGGGAAATGCACAAACAACAATAATAATCCTTGCATTTGATACAGGGCCTTATCACATCTTTGAGCCGTCTCAAAGTGTTTCACAGAATCTACTGTAAAATGAATAGACTGTATGTTTTGAGGACGAAATGCAGCAGCCAATTGAGTACAAGAGTATCCCACAAACAGTCATGGATTGAGTGACCGAATTGTATATTTATTTATTTTTGAAGAGATTATTACCTACGGAAAGCAATTCACCAATTGACTAACAACCTGGTTCCTACTCACTGCTCGGTAAAAACAGTTGGAATAGTGATATGTGCCTAAGGTTTCGCCCTGCCTAGGAATCGTACCCAGGTCCTCTCACTTGTGAAGTGAGTGCTCTAAAGGTTCCTGCAGATTCCACCAGAATATCTCGCTTCTTATTACTTACCGGTCCAGATTTCAGCAGTGCTGTTCCATTGCACGTGTCTTCTGCCCCATGGGAGTACAAACACAAACCCAGCACACCCTGAAACACAGCGCAACAAACAGGTCTTCACCATACACACAACAGCAACAAACTGCATTTGCACAGCGCCTTTCAGGTCAGGAGGACGTCCCAAGGTGCTGGACTGTCAAGGGTTTGCACCCGAATCATCAATGTGTTTCCAGCACTTGCTCTGCTAAAGGGAAGTGTTGCTGTGATTTCAACCACCACCCCACCAACCACCCCCCCAATCACCAGAGAATTAATGTTAAGCACTTTCTGGGTTCACTCTCCTTTGAAGGACACTAAAACCTTTGCAAGCGCCCTCGAGTTGTGTCAGAAACACACTCCAAACACTGAGTGAGAAACTCTCCACGCTGTAACGGTGTCCCCGGCCCCTCGCTCCCAACCTAGCTGTACGCACAGGAAAGTCACAGTCATTCACACCTACATTTGTGCTGTTGCTCTGTTTCAGGAGGGGATCTGGTGCACAGTTCCATTGGCCAGGGCAGTTCAGCACCTGCATGGAAAGAAAGCAGTTACTACATGAAGATTTCAGTGACTAATAGCACCAGAGGAGTTTCAGCAAACTGTGCCAGCAAACACAAAGCCCTGTGGCTGGCTCCGTCCATCAAGACGCTGGGCTCTCAGGCTTCACACCACAGGGAAGAGCAAGCTTTTTGGCCGGCCACAATATGAATATTCTCGATTGAATAATTTTTTGATTTATACCCGGATTCAATCAAAAAAATCCTTCAAAACGCAATATTGATTGAATGCGGTTTCAGCTAAGATCGTGTGAATGTTCAGTGGGGTGGTGCGGGGGGGGAAGAGGTCGGGGGGCTTCTTGAGGATATCTCAGGAGCTACTTCTGGTCTGCGAGCCATGAGTTGGCCACCACTGGTGCAGACACTCAGAACCGACTCTGACCTCATTGTAAGGCAAGCGCTCGGCTCAGTGTACACAGCACTCAGGCCAGACACTGATCTCACTGCTGATGAATGAGGTTGAATACTTTCAACTAATACTTTCTGGAATTAGGTAAGCAGGATGCATCCCACGACAGTTTGTTGGACACTGCCGTCTGCAATTGGCTGCCACGTTTCGCCCACAAAAGTCAATTTACTTTACAGTATATTCTATGATGCGCTTTGAGACGTCTCGAAGACATGATAAGGCGCTGTATCAAATGCAAGGATTATTATTATTATTCACGTACCTCCTCCTTAAATTCAGTCCTGCGGATCTGATCTCCATCCATTGCTCACACAGCTTCCTGTATGGAAATGGCCTTGGTGTTTCTCGGGGATATTGGGTAGGCTTCTGGCCGTAACAAGTCACAACTATGGGGGTCGGGAGTCTATCAAAGTCCTCAAATCCCCACTCGACAAAGTGTTAGGAGTTCAGGCTGGGAGGGAGCCAGCGCTGGGGGTATCTAACCCTTCCCGGTGAGGCTAATCACGTTAACCTGCACCCAGATCAGCTGGCACAACATCTTGGCGGTTACACAGCCCCCAGGCACACTAGGGGGGACGGGGTTCACTGCTCACATCGGCTGCTGCTCCTTGTTCAGTGGTGGAACAGCTCAGCTCAGGATGTCACGACTTGAGATAGCACTGGGTGAGCTGTGGTGATAAGCTTCCGCCAGTGCCTCACCCACACAGCCTGAAAATGAATTGAAACAGAGAACATAGTTATATTATTTGCGGGTTGCGCTTGGCAAAGGGAAAACTTATCTTATTTCTCTTACTTTATTTTCGCCCAAACACACACTCCTCCTTACAGTCTATTCTGTGAAGAGCTTTGAGACATTTCATCAACGTGATAAAACACTATATTAAATGCAAGGATTATTATTATTACTCAGGCCAGAGGGATTTCACCTCGAGTCAGAGAAGCACAAAGAGCACACCAGTCAGCCTAAACCTGCTGCACTGCATCTCATAAAAGATGCAGATCTCACACTCACAACAATCAACAGCTACAAGCTCTCATTAAACTTTTACCCCGACACAACTTATTTATAAGGATCAGGAAATAAATCCTTAATTACTGCTCTTGGATCAACCCTTTCATTAACGTTAGATGGAGCATATGTATGTACATGGCTTGATGTTGTGCAGTTGCAAACGAACAGAAATCCTGTATCTTCGTGGTTAGAGCACTTGCCTCGCAAGCAAAAGGTAGAAGGTTTGATTCCCGGGCAGAGCAAAACCTTATGTTTCCTTATTCCACATGCCCCCTTACCTGGCGGTAAGTAGGAACCTGGTTGATAGTCGACTGGCAGATCGCTTTCTGGGAGTTATAATCCCTCCAAAAAAAAATGTGGTCACTCAATCCACGACTGTTTGTGGGACACTGTTGTCCGCAATTAGCTGCTGCGTTGCACCCACTAAACGCATCACAGTATATTCTGTGAAGAGCTTTGAGGTGTCTCAACAACATGAGGCACTATATCAAATGCAAGGATTATTATTATTGTAGCAGATGTAGGAGGACATCTCAAGCCATAAAACGCTCACTGTTCTGCCAGACATCTCGGAGTTTACACAGCAGTCAGTAACAACCCCATCCCCCGCCTGCTCAAGATGCCAAGGACCTGTTCAAAAAGAGAAGGGAGTTTTGCTCTCTCTCCCGGTGTCCAGGCCGACCATACCCCCCCCACCCCCCACCGAGACAAAATCAGTTACTCACTTCACGGCTGCTTGTCGGACACTGAAATGTGCAAAATTGGTGCCTGTAAAAGATGGTCATTACACTCTACAGTGAAATCCCGTGAAGCGCTTTGAGACGTCCTCCCGATGTGACTGGCGCTGTATCTAATGCAAGGATTATCATTATTATTCTCACTGCAGCAGTTGGATTCGGAGGAACATGTGATGCGTTCTCAGCCTGTGTCTGAGCTCAGGTTTACTTCAGGTCATTGCTGCACTTGTCATCCCTTCTCCAGATACCTCGCATTATGTCATCGCCAGCCTATTAACAAGCGGCAGCAGCAGTCAGGAAACGCAGCAGACATTTACATCATCCAGTCATTTACTGTAACTCCGGTTGTCATCACAAACTATACGCAGAATATATATATACACACAATAATAATCCTTGCTTTTTTCTTTACAATATTTTAAAATTTACTTTAATAATAATCATCCTTGCATTTGCTATGGCGTCTTATCACATCTTCGAGACGTCTCAAAGCGCTTCACCAGAAAATAATGTGAAGTGAATTGGCTGTATATTTTGTGGGCGAAACGCGGCAGCCAATTGCGCACAGCAGCGTCCCCACAAACAGGGGCATCCTGCTTACCTAATTCCGGAAAGTATTAGTTGAAAGTATTCAACCACATTCATCAGCAGTGAGATCAGTGTCTGGCCTGAGTGCTGTGTACACTGAGCCGAGCGCTTGCCTTATCGTGAGGTCAGAGTCGGTTCTGAGGGTCTCCACCAGTGGTGGCCAACTTGTGGCTCGCAGACCAGAAGTGGCTCCTGAGATATCCTCCAGAAGCCCCCCGACCTCTTCCCCCCCCCCACCACCCCCCGAACATTCACACGATCCCAGCTGAGTCCGCATTCAATCAATATTGCGTTTCCAAGGATTTCCTCGATTGAACTGGGGCATAAATCAAAAAAATTCAGTCGAGATTGTGTGTTTTGTGGGCTAACCACTATGCTATGGGAGTCCACATCTGACAGCACAGGGAACATGGAAACATCATGACAGACCAGATAACATCAGGCATCCAGGAAATCAACAGGTTGCCTGGACACCTCTACTGAAAGCAACACTGAGTGTCCTGTGAACAAAGAGATGCCGAACTATTTGCCGTCACGCAATACAGTTGACAAGCAAAGGGCTGACAAGGAAGCATCGAGACTGGGGGCACAGATGCTGGAAGCATCGTCGCGAGCAGGGTTCAGGAGCACTTGCTCTTGTACCCTGGTTGCCATACAAAAAGAGGCCGTTGTCTAGATTTTGGTGGCCAAACGTTCACGCACTTTGTGTACATCTGTGCCATTCTTTCCACACTGGTGTCTGAGAGAGAGTGTGTGTGTGTGGTGGTGGTGGTGGTGGTGGTGGGGGCTCTGTTCCCCCAGGGACAGAATTCTATTCTCACAGCCTGAGGAGAAGCCAGATGAGAACCTGGAGGCTGAGGAGCCCTGCCCGGCTGCCCGGCCTCCCGGCTGCCCTCAAACTGTAAAATTTACTTCAATTGGCTGCTGTGTTTCACCCACAAAACATACAAGTCACTCCGCTTTGCAGTAAATCCTGTGAAGCGCTTTGAGACGTCTCGACACCGTGATAAGCCCGATATCAAACGCACGGATTACTACATATCATTAATAAATGCCGCGAAGGTGACAGCCCAGGAAACAAGAGAGGAGAGACACGGGCCCCGAGCCGCACGGCGACAGGCAGTCAACTTGGCTACTGTTACTGAATCAAACACTCGCCTCGCAGGCAGGAGGACCAGGGTTCGATTCCCAAGCTTCCTTATGCCACACGCCCCTCGTTTACGTCGCAGTGAGTAGGATTCCCGGTCGTTAGCTGATCCACGGATCGCCCTCCGGAGGCAATTAATCCCTTCAAAAAAAAAAAAAATGCGGTCACTCAATCCACGACTGACTGTGGGTCGTCGCTGGGGCACAATCGGCTGCCGCGGTCCCCCCCCCACCCCCATAAAATACAGTCACTACACTTTACAATGTATCCCGTGAAGCGCTTCGAGACGTCTCAAAGCCGCGATACCGAACGCGAGGATTATTGTCATTAAAAATATCCACAGACTTTACAAACTGTCCAATAATACTGAACTGTGTGGCATTAATCCTCGATATCCCCAGGACATGGCTCCCCTTGTGACAAACTCCGGCTTTTATGACACTCGCTGAGCCTTAACTGTGTGTAAACTGTAACATTAAAACATTTTAAACTGTTAATTACCCCCAAAATGATGTTCTTTACCTCTCACTCTCTCTCTCTCACTCTCTCTCTCTCTTCAGCTCCAATCTCAGCTGCTGTTTAACACAAGACCGGCAGTGCGCGTGCGCAGCTCGCACGGCTCGCCGGGAGTTGCAGTCCACGTCACGCGGAATCACACACCACCCCCCCCGGCCCCGGACAGGACTACAACTCCCAGCGCGCACCGCGGCGGCCCCGTCTCCTTACGAGACGCTGCTCCGAGACTGGGCGACGGAAGCCGACAGCGGTCGAACCTTAAGCTTAACGCCAATCGCGAAACTTAATTGGCTTCCTGTCCAGCTGCTATAGCCATGGCACCCAACCCAACCCAACCGGTGGGAACCAACAAAGGTCCCAAGACCAAATGAACTCTTTCCTCTCCTTCCTCCCCCCCCCACCCCCACCCACCCCACCCAAAATACAGATTCACGGAAATAAGGTGACAATAATAATCTTTGCGCTTGTAATCCCCGGTTGTTAGTTGATTGGCAGATCGCTTTACGGGGGTTAATAATCCCTCCAAAAAAAAAAGCGTTTGGTGACTCAATCCAGAACTGTGTGTGAGGACGTTGCTGTGTGCAATTGGCGCTACATCAAATGCTGGATATTCAAGGCTGAGGTGGACAGATGTTTGTTAGCTCAGGGTATCAAGCGATATGGGGTAAAGGCGAGTGACTGGAGTTGAGATATAGATAGGACACGATCTTACAGAATGGTGAAACAGGCTGGAGGGGCTGAATGGCCTAACCCTGTTCCTATGTTCTTGTACCTCTATTGTACTCCTGCTCCTACATATTATGTTATGTTAATCTATACAGTAGATGATTGCATTTCGTAGAATTATAGAATCTTACAACACATTCTACCCATCTGTGTCGGCTCTTTGAAAGAGCTACCGACTAGTCCCGATCCCCCCGACTTACCCCATCGCCCTACAAATGTTTCTTTTTTATCCAATTCCCTTTTGAAAGCTATAGTTTAATTTCTCCTCGAATAAACTGTTCAATCTCCTTTGTGATTCTAATGAAAATCAACTGCAGTTCCTTGTGGATCAAGACAAATTGAAAAGACTTGCTCCCAAGTGATTTCCTGTTGGGGTCTGAGCCAAACCTGTGAAAATGTTGGAAAGTTTCTGAATGGCAGGAAACATATTGTTTCCAGATCCAGTTGGAGATAATTCGCAGAAACACAAATGAATAAAAACAAAGTTTCATGTGGTTTTCAATGCAACCAAAACTATGCTGATTATAACCAAAGAATGGTTTCAATCTGAATCAGTACTTCAGAATCATCTGATTAGCAGCAGTGAATGAGAACAGAGCAATACAGGAAATGGTGTTCGTTTAGCGCAACAGATAACAACAACTTGCACTCACACAGCGCCCCTCACGCAGGGTTGTGTCCCAGAGCGCTTGACAGTGGCGGAGTATGACGCCGAGCCGGGGGGAGGTGACTGTCGGCGCCATCGAAGTGGAAGGTCTTCAGGCGTGACCTGAAGATAGGGAAGGGGCAAGGCGGAAGGGTAGAGGAAGAGTGTTCCAGAGTTTTGGGGCACAGTAGCTGAAAGCACAGCCACCGATGGTGGAACAGAGGGCTCGAGGGACAAGCAGAAGACTGGAGCCAGTTGAGCGGAGGCAGTGGGTAGTGTGTTGGGGAGTAAGCAGGTGGGAGAAGTAGGGGGGTAGGTATCAGAGCATGAAAGGATTTGAAAACAAATGTGAGGATCTTGAAATTAATCCGTTCGCCAATAGGGAGCCAGTGGAGCCTGGCGAGGACTGGTGTGATGGGCGTACGGAGTTTAGTACGGGACAGTGTGAAGATATTGTTGCCTCACTGTAGAACAAATGTGCTCTCTAAAAAATAAATCCTGTATCTCCTCTTGCTCCAGTCTATGAGAAAAAGATCAGAGATTACATCGCAGGAGAAATTACAGCCATTTTCAGCTAATCCAGCAATACGGAAATTTCCATGTGTAAGTGGCAGACATCTGTGGAACTCTCAGCTTGGTTTGGAAACTTGTCAACATGGGTTTCCACATGTGTCAGACATCCGACTGACCAAAAATTCAGCCTATCAAGTCTAATAATAATTCTTGCATTTGACAGAGCACCTTATCACGTCAGCCAATTGTGTACAGTGGTGTCCCGCAAACAGTCGTGAATTGAGTGACCACATTTTTTTATTAAAAAAGGGATTACTACCCCCAGAAAAGCAATTCGCCAATCGACTTAACAACCAGGTTCCTACTTCCTGCTAGGTAAACAGAGGCGTGAGGAGTAAGGAAACTTGCCCAACGTTTCGCCTGACCCGGGAATCAAATCCAGGTCCTCTCATTTGCAATGCGAGAGCTCTAACCACTAATCTACAGCACTCCACTTTGAGATGCTTCGCACAGCATTTTAGTGTTGACCGATGTTTTTGTAGTCTTATTCATCATCATAGAAGCGTATCCTTTAAGGAACTGGGTTAGCCAGTGTGACCACAGACATTCCAGATTCATCCTGACTCAGCTGATTCCATCTCACAAAATTCACTGAGCAAATTGTACTCAAAGTGAGTGGAAATCAAACTGCGAAGCCTAGCATTCAGATGAATTTTTCACGAATTTAAAATTTGAGGCAATGTCTTAAGGCTAAGATGCTCTTAATGATCTTAGGGCTAAGACCACGAAACTCAGCTTCAGATCTCTAGTTGGGCATCAAAATTTCACCCCAAAATACACAGTGACTCCACTTTACAATATATAATGTGCCTAATACTTTCCAGAATTGAGTCAGCAGGATGTGTCCCTCTTGGGAGGGAGAGAGAGAGCGCATTCCATTCCAACAATCTATCTCTGGGATTTCCATGTGTAGGTGGGAGGCTTGGAATTCTCAGTTGGGTTTGGAGACTCTTAAGCATCATGTTGGTTTTCCACATGCGTCAGATACCCGGCTGACCACAAAAAAAATATACATTCTGTGAAGCGCTTTGAGATGTCTCAGCAATGTGACAATGCGCTATATCCAATGTAACGATTATTATTGTTACTATAATGCGCATTGACACCTTTACGGTTTTAGCCGTGTCTCTGCTAACATTGCCAGATATTGGGTCATACGTTATTAAGGCAAAATACTTGGCAGCTAAAGCGCTGTCTTGTAAACAAGCTTAACTTCTTCAAGATGTCTCAGCCGCCAAACTGTAAATATAAAGCAGTCTGTCTTGGGGAGAGGTCAGCTGGAAGGATAGTTGATGCACACACAGACACCCATCTCCATGCTTAAGAATCTTCCAACCAGACCACTGAGTGCTCTGTATGAAACTACTCGAGAACACACTTTACCTTCACTCCCTTTAAATATATAATAATCTTTGCATTTGACATAATGCGTTATCATGCCTTCGAGACATCTCAAAGCCCTTCACAGACTATGTTGTAAAGCGGATTGACTGTGTATTTTGTAAGTGAAACCCAGCAGCCGATTGCACACAGCAGTGTCCCACAAATAGTCATGGATTGAGTGACCAAATTATTTGTATTTACTTATTTACTTTTTGGGGGGGATATTTATTCAATTCAATAATATTTATTACTATTACCTCTGGAAAGCGATCTGTCAATCGACTAACAAGCGGTTCCTAGTTACTGCTGGTAAACAGAAGCATGTGTGTGGAGTAAGGAAACTTGCATAAGATTTCGCTCTGTCGGGGTATCGAAGCGGAGTCCTCTCACTTGCAAGGCGAATGCTCTAACCATTACGCTATAGGTCTCCACATAATGTATGGTCCTGGTTTAGATGTTCCTCTGGGTTATATTTCAATGTACAATGTACAAGTGCTGCCAGTGTTGTGTGTGTTTTGAAAGCTGTGCGAAGGGCCGACAGGAGTGATTGATTTCAGAATACCGTGGACTACTCAATACCAGGCTGTATCTTTATCTGGACGGGAATTACTCTAAGCATGTAATACAGATGGCGTTGCTTAAAGAAACTTCCTACAAGAACTCCCCAAAGCTCCATCAGCCCTGATCCTCACCGATATCATGAGTTTTGTGGCTTAACTTATCCATCTACCTCCTATTATGTTGAAATTGACAGGGTGCCTGTTATATTGTAGCCTTGTAGCAACTTCATGGCTGTTTGTGGGACATTACTGAGGACCAATTAGCTGCCAATTTAAATTCCCGGTCGCTCCACTTTACAGTAAATCCTATGAAGCACTTTGGGATGTTTTGAGGGGATGAAAGGGTTTATATCAAATGCAAGAATTAATATTATTATTATTGTTAGTGGGCTTCAGCCAGAGTCTCTCACAAAGATTCTCCAGTCTTTCGGGACCTTGATATATCTGTTGCCAGCTTACCCAGCTTTGATGTTGGAAGCGTCACTGTTGGGTCTGTAAACTAAGCACCTTCAAACCTCATTAGAGCTGTTCTGGAGGTGTTTACGTCTAAGTGATGAGTTGGCTCCAAGGTGAGGCGCCTGGCAACAGAATATGTATGTGTGTATTTCCGGGGGTAATAAGCCCTCAAAAAAAATGTGGTCACTCAATCCACGACTGTTTGTGGGACACTGCTTCGCCCACAAAACATACAGTCAATTCATTTTACAGTATATTCTGTGAAGCGCTTTGAGACGTCTCAACCACATTTTAAGGCGCTAGATCAAATGCAAGGATTATTATTATTAAGTGACGACCGGTTCTAGATTTGTACTAGATTTGTTGACTGTCAAACTGGCATTGGGTGCTGGAGCTGTTCTGGATAGTCTGGCTGGTTAGGGCCTAAAGGCATGAATGGAGAATTCTCAAAGTATTATTCAAACCATCCACCTCTCACTCTCTGCTAACAAAAAGCCCTCATGCTGTGCAACACACTTCCAGGAAGTTATGAGATGTCGATGCGTTAATTAAATAAACTCTTGAATTCCTGGGGTTGTTAGCTAACGTGGAGATAACAGGAAGCATCTGGAGGCCATTACAATAAGTCATTCGGGGTTAAATATGAACAAAAACATTCACACTAACTCTGGGGTTAATCCTCTGTATAACAGCAGGCAGTAGTCGCTCAGGAAATGATCATTTGTCAGTCTGTAATATCACAGTGCCGACCGGGGTAAAGATAGCTGATACCTCTGCCCTTCAGACATCAAGGACTTGTGGAGTCCTGTAGCCTATTGGTTAGGGCAATCGCCTCGCAAGGCAAGTTTCCTTACCCCACATGCCTCTATTTACCTAGTAAGGAACCCGCTTGTTAGTTGGTTAGTGGATTGCTTTCCTGCGTAACAAACCCATTAAAAAACTGTGGTCACTCATTCCACAACTCTTTATGCGACACTGCTTGTGCGCAATTGGCTGATTCATTTTACTCACAAAACACAGTGACTACACTTTACAATATATTCTGTGAAGCGCTTTGAAATGTCTCAATGAATAGCGCCGCAGGTTCTTTAACGTCCACCTAAACAGGCACAGGCGGGGAGGTCGGTTTGACGGCTCATCTGAAGGACTGCACTTCCGACAATGAAATCCCCCCCACCGCCCCCCACAGCTCTGTATTGGAGCGTCAGCTTACCCAGCTTTGATGTTGGAAGCTTCACTGTTGGGTCTGTTGGGATTGTGTGATTCCAGGTCCTGAACTGGTTTCCATGTTCACCAACAAAACATTGTCACTCAACATTAAATCCCTGTGAAGCATTTCCAACATGAAAGGCGCTTATTATCATCAGCCTGTTCCTGATCTCCCTCCCGCTCAGCGAGTTTCTCTTTTACGGGGGGGTAACTTGGCAACACTTGTGTCACACGATGTGTTATAAAACAATCCAGCCTTGAGTGAGCATCAAAAGTACGAGTTTGAAAGCTGGATTTATAATGTTGGCTCGTCACCAGAAAACAGAAATTTATAGGCAGCCGATGAAAGTAAAGACACATCCAGAAATTGTTCTTGGCTCACCCCCTCCCCGTGATCAAACTGCCTACAGGACTGCGCAATGAAACTCTAACCCAACACCCTTCCTTCCAAGCAACCTTGTCCCAACCACCTTTCCATCCCTGGGTTTTCCCTTGCCAGTGTTATAATAAACCTTGAATTTGATATAACATCTTATCACATTGTTGAGACATCACAAAATGCTTCACAGAATATACTATAGAGTGGGTTGACTGTATTTTGTGCGCAAAACGTTGCAGCCAGTTGCGCACAGCAGTGTCCCAATCGTGGATTGAGATATCGCATCTTTTTTTTTGGAAGGGATTATTATCCCCAGAAACGATCCGCCAATCGACTAACAACCAGGTTCCTAGTTACTGCTAGGTAAACAGAGGCCTGTGTGTGGAATAAGGAAACTTATCTAAGCTTTCACCCCGCCTGGGAATCAAATCCGAGTCCTCTCGCTGAGCTAAGTGCGCCAACCACTACACTACAAGATGTTTTCACAGTAAGCGTCAGGCAATACTGTTGAAACACACAGTGACACCTGCCTTCCTGCAATATGAGAGCAATCCATTACCTATAGTTATCCTAGAACAAAAAACCTTCACACTTGTCATTACCAAACCACAGGCCAAAGGGGTGATTGAAACTGACTTGAAGCAGTGATGGCCCTCTCACTCCAAGTGTTTCCTTGGAGTCTTTCATTGTAGCGGGTTAAGTAGAGAGCGACCTAGACTTCAATGGGAATCGAAGACGTAAATTGGATGAAAAAGCCAGTTCCTCTAAAGCCATAATTTGATGGAAACCATGTGTTTATTCTACACGTTACAAGTGAGGTTAGAACTCAGCTTTGTTTCCAGTCAAGCTACTCTTGTGACAGAACCCGTGATTAGCACACACTTTACATGAGTCAGAGGTCAGCGTGCCCACAGAGGTGAAGCTCTCTCTCTGTCTCTCTTTCTCTCTGTGCGCTTTATTTTGCTTAGATAAAGGCGCAAATAAGAATACAAACTTATAATAATAATAATCCGTGCATTTGATATAGCGCCTTAGCCCGTCATGGAGATGCCTCAAAGCGCTTCACAGAATATATTGTAAAGTGAATTGACTGTATATTTTGTGGGCAAAACACGGCAGCCAATTGCCCACAGCAGCGTCCCCACAAACAGTTGTGGATTGAGTGACCAATTTTTTTGAAGGGATTATTACTCCATAAAACGATCCACCAATCAACTAACAACCAGGTTCCTACTTACTGCAAGTGAAACAGAGGCGTGTGTGTAGGAAGGAGTAAGGAAACTTGCCTAAGGTTTCACCTTGATCCGCCCAGGAATGGAACCCGGGTCCTCCTGCTTGTGAGTTGAGTGCTATGATTCTAAAGCTACAAGAGTATCAAAGCTCCTCAGCACTTCATCACAAGAACATTCTTAAATCCCTCCGGATGAGGAAGAATCTGTCAAATATTCCAGATTAATCTTCTTGTGGATTCCATGTTCGTGCTAGGATCTGGAGAGAGGAATGTCTTGACTCCCAACCACCACAGAAGTGGACATTTCCCAACAAGATCATCCTGGGAGGAGGGTGTGGAGGGACGCTCAAGAGGTTGGAAGCTTAAAAAAAATCTTTCTTACCCAAAAGGACAGCCACTTTGGGGATATATATCATACGTTTCTCAAAAGGCCGCAATAAAAGCTGAAATATGTGCACAGATTGTTCCATTCCATCTTCTACAATGGAGCTGGGAATTGGCATTGTGTTGTCTTTCTCCCTTACAATTCTGTTTCCTCCTCTCCCGAAGACGTCAACTCATAACTGGGTCCACGGCTCCCAAACATCTCAGGTATCCAGGCCATTCTTAACTCCCCATCTGCCTGTTCATGTGGACGTTAAAGATCTCCCACGGCACTATTCGAAAAGAGAAGGGAGTTTTCTCTCTCCAGGTGTCCTGGCCAACAAATCTTTCAAATACAATTGGTCACTCACTCACCCCATGGCTGTAATCACGTCACTGAGACGTCTCAAAGCGCTTCACAGAATATACTGTAAAGTGAATTGACTGTGTATTTTGTGGGTGAAACACGGCAGCCAATTGCGCACAGCAGTGTCCCCACAAACAGTCGTGGATTCAGTGACCAAATAATTATTTTTTTTAATTAATGTTTTGAAGGGATTATTACCCCCTAAATCATCCAGAAGCCTGACAATGTCAGATACACACTGAGGAGTACCGAGTATTGTTTTAGCGTTTAAACAGACAGACATCCATGTAAAGTGTTTATTTTGTGTAAAAACCTGATCCTGTGGTTTGGCACAGACCCATTACCAATCTAACTCAATCATTTGTAAACCAATTCAAAGTCAACGTGACAGGCAGTGAATTCCTTCCTGATAAACATTGTAATATCAGAGATCTTGGCTGCAATTAGCTCTCGATTCTTGAGCCTCTCTCTAGAGGATCTTAAAGTGCTGTGTGTTGGGTACATACTTGGTCTGAAAGTCATAACAAGAGCAGAGAAACTTACAGAAATACATCTTCACAAAACTTCCAGGCGATTGCTCAGGTTTATAATAATCCTTGCGTTTGATATTGCACCTTCTCACGTAGTCGAGAGTCTCAAAGGATACACTGTAAAGTGAATTGACTTTCTATTTTCATGGGTGAAACTCGGCAGCCAATTGCGCACAGCAGTGTCCCACAACAGCCATGGATTGAGTGACCAAATTATTATTAATATTTTTTTGGGAGGGAAAGAAAGTAATCTACCAATCGACTAACAACCGGGTTCCTACTTACTGCTGGTAAACAGAGGGGTGCGCGTGTGTGGAATAAGAAAACTTGCCTAAGGTTTCACTCCGACCCGCCCGGGAATTAAACCTCGCTTACGAGGCGAGTGCTGTAACTACTACAGGACTCCACAAAAACTCAGGTTTGGGTTAGTTACATCTTGTGAAAAGAGAACAGTGAAAGTTTGGGGAAACTTTTTAAACTCTGGTGATGTTTTTGTGCTGTGTTGGCTGTTAGCCCACTTCGCTGTGCGAGATTTTCCTGCACAAATCAGGCTACGTAGACAGCAATGACTTGTCAAGCTGCTCCACATAGTTGTACTAGACAGTTCCGAGACAGGCCATTAGCCTCTTCAGACCTCCAGGGACCCTGAAAGTGATCCCTTTCCTCTCAGTTCAGGGTGGAATAGTGCTGCGTGTGTTCAGATTGCCTTGAATGATAGCAGAGAGGCACTGAACTCTACTCACTGTCACTGATGAACCCACCTCTCTCTACGCAGACCTCTGCGAAGTGTTCTGTAGGAAACAGCACATCCCTGTTGAAATGTTTCAAATCCCCAACTGTCCAGCGACTTGGGACGTCCTCCTGATGTGAATGTAATTTGTTGTTGTTGTTGCTTACGCTCCACTAGCTTCAATCCACATTTTGTCGGACGCTGCTGTGTGCAATTGGCTGCCGCGTTTTGCCCACAAAATGCAGTCACTACACGCTACTGTGCATTCTGTGAAGCACTTTGGGACATATCAATGACATGATAATGTGCTTTACCAAATGCAAAGATTATTATTATATATAATTCTAAAACTTATGCAAGTTTTACAGTAGGTTTTTACACCTTTTTTGTTAAACTCCTTACAGTTTTACTCTCACGTATATAATAATAATAATAATGACTAAATCAGTTATACTCACAAGGACAGTGACTGATTCACTGGCTGATTCATTCTCCATCCTGACTCATGTTCGCTGTTCAGAAGGAAAGAGAGAGAGAGAGAAACTCTGCCAATTTTTTCCTCCTTTCTACTGTAATTCAGACCCTGTGTGTGTGTGGGGGGGGGGGGGGGCGTTTATTTCCTCTCCTTATTGCTTGCCTTGCAGCTGACTGCCAACCAACCTCAGTCAGACAGCTAAGAAAAGAGAGACAGACAGAGTGAGAGCTTCGAGGAGGGAGGGAGGGAGGGAAAGAGAGAGGGAGGTTCAAACCCAGTCTGTTTTACAATCAAAGAGAAACAAGCAGTGCCTACAGAGTGTAGTGTGTCTGCAGGCTCTACACACACACACACTCTCTCTCTCTCAAAAATCCTTCTCAGTCTCACTCACCAGGGACCCTAGCGATTGGGGAATCAAAGCTGCTGATCAGAGCTGCAGGTTAATCAGAAAGGATACTCAGTACAGGACAGCACAACGTGGCAGAGGATTGTGGTGTTAGCTAACATTGGAGATTTCCATCGCCAGTCCCCTCTGTCTGGATGAACATTGCTACAGAGCGTTGATGCCCGGAATTCACCACTGTTGGGAGCTCTAAGCTGCTGGTTTCCTATTGCAAGCTGTTGCATTGCCTCTGGTATCTGTCTGCCCCTAACTGAGCTGCTCTCAGCCCCTATCTTTAAGGCTGCCTGTGTATTGCTTTGGGACATCCGTGTCTCCTGTTTCTGGTCGCTATTGTAAGCAATGGGAATGACTTCACCTCTCACTCTACTCCTCCTGCTGCTGTGGTCTCTCAGTCACAAGTCTGTACTGAAGGCACAAGCCTCTGCACCTCCTGATAGACACAGCCTCGCTGACCCCCACACCCTCCCAGCCCCAGCATCTCCAGGGGAGGATGTTGCTGAAAACCCAGGAGCCTCGATGCCACTGGATCCCAAGAAGAAGGGCTTCAAAGCCAAGGTGGAAAAGCCCAGGAAGAAAGTAAAGGCAGCTGGTGAGTTCAGCTCAATGTGCTTCTCAGTTAACATGATGTGAAGAAGGTTAAGTAGGCAGCAGGTGGACCTGCAGTGTCAGCCTGGCTCAGCGGTAGCGCTCTCTCTACCTCTCTCGCCTCCGAGTCAGAAAGTTTGGGTTCAAGCCCCCACGGCGGGACTTGGAATCACAGTCTTAGCTGATGCTCCAAAGCAGCGCTGGGGGTGGGGGGGTGTTGCATTGTCGGAGACGCCGTCCTTTCGGATGAAACTGCGCCCTGTTCAGGTGGATGTTAATGATGATAATAATCCTTGCATTTGATATAGCGCCTTATCATGTTGAGAAGTCTCAAAGTGCTTCACAGAATATAATGTACAGTGAATATTTTGGACTTTATATCCCGCGGTGCTATTCGGAAAGAGAAGGGAGTTTTTCTCTCCCGATGTCCTGGCCAACAAGATAGAAATACTGTAAATGAAAGGCTGTCACTGGCATAAATTGTCCAACATGCATCTTAAAATCAAACCGAGAAAGATGGGAAGAAATATCAACTGATTGCTCTCCTCACATATGGTTTAACAGAGAGAGAGGAACATCGATCTGACACCTCTCATTATGTGGGGGTTAACAAGACAATAAGCACAAATGTAGAGTGTGTTTCATGTCGGGAGGACGTCCCAAGGAACTATAGGGCTAAGTACAACCTGACTCAGTCACCTAATAGTGGAAAAGACAGTGTTGGATTGTCTTCAAATCCCTTCACTCTCTGACACCTTCCGACCTCTCCAACCTGTTTACTCCCCAACCCACTACGCGCACATTGCCTCCGCTCGACTGGCTCCGGCCTCCTGCTTGTCCCTTGTGCCCTCCGCTCCACCATCGGTGGCTGCTCTTTTAGCCACTATGCCCCGAAACTCCGGAACTCTCTCCCTCAAACCCTCCTTCCCCATTTTCAGGTCACGTCTAAAGACCTTCCTCGTTGACCGTGCCTACGGTCACCTTCCCCCCATTCTCCCGGCTCGTCACCATGCTCCGTCACTGTCAAGCGCTCTGGGATGCTACCCTGTGTGAGGGGGCGCTGTGTAAATGCAAGTTGTTGTTGTCTTTAAATTCTAATATCAAAGTGTGAAGACCCCACAGTGTCTCTGAAGATTGACTGTGTTATTAAGTGCTTGTGCCTCTCTATCTTTTGACAGAAAGAGACAAGAACCCAACAGAGGAAAATCCCCCAGATCCCAAACTCGGGGCGATGCCCATAAAACGGAGAGACACAGATAACAAGGCCCTGAAGCCCAGACCATCGAAAGCTCCTAAGAACACGGAGAAGGGGAAGAAACCCAAAGAGAAAGCGGCCAAGCCCAAGAAAGAGAAGAATAAGAAGGAAAAAACACCCAAACCGAAGAAAGAGAAGAAAGTCAAAGAGAAACGTCCGAAAGCCGAGAAAGAGAAGAAAAAAAAGGACAGAAGTCCGAAAGCTGAGAAAGAGAAAAAAGGCAAGAAACCGGGTAAGAAACCTGGGAAACCCGAGACAACAACTCCCGGGGAGAAGGAAGAACACCCAGGTAAAGAGCAAGAATTGAATGTTTGTGTGAGACAGTCTGGTTCCCTTGTTTGCTCTCCCATAGGAACAGGAGGAGGCCATTCAGCCCCTCGATCCTGTTCTGCCATTCTATCAGATCGTCGCTGATGTGCACCTCAATTCCAAAGACCCATCTTTAATAATTAATATATCTCATAAAAGGAAGCTTTTCCAGAAAAAGTGACTATTCCAAACTATTTCATTTTGGAGCGAACACAAGGAAATCAATGTAAAGCGCTGCTTTTATGATCTGGCGGCTGACAATGTGTCATCAATGCCATGTTAATGCACTGCATGTGGAATGGGTTTGGCAAAGAAAACTAAGGATGCGTAAGCCAATGCCAAGTGTCACATGTGCAGTTGCGTACTTACTGCCTTCAGACATATCTGGTCCTTTAGTTCATGTGGTCATAACAAGCTGCGTCTCTTTCTAAATGCCTGTTTCTCGTGTTGATCGCAGATGCTTCTCAGACCAACTCGTAGCCAAGCAATCCTGACAGGACCATAAATCCTAACACAGCCCTGACAGAAGTAATAATAATCCTAGCCTTTGAGCCGTCTCAAAGCGCTGCACAGAGTATACTGTAAAATGTAGGAATCATATATTTTGTGACACAACTTTTTTTTTAGGGGATTATTACCCCCAGAAAGCGATCCGTCAATTGACTAACAACCGGGTTCCTACTTACTGCTAGGTAAACAGAGGCTTGTGGACTAAGGAAACCTGCCCGGGAATCGAACCCGGATTCGAAGAAGTGGCAGGACCCTCTGGGGGAAGGGGGAATGTTCGCAGAGTATTTGGTGCACAAAATCCACCACATACCTTCGGTCACTAAACCACCACACAAAGCGAAACATCGGTGCGTTACGTAAATTCAGCCCTGGCGTCTGTCAAAAAAATGAGCCCGAAGCTTGCACAGCCTCTCGGTACAGTGGAGGGCATTTAGGAAAAGGCCGTTTGAAGTAGGAAAGGATTAATGCAGCTGGAGTGCAGTCCATTTGTAATCTGAGACGTGAATTGGCAAGCGTTCAGATTTCTGGAGACTTCTTCCTTCAAACACTCCGTTTGCCACAAACCTTCACACACACAGACTGCAATCCCTTAGCAGGGGGCGTCCCTGTTAACTCTCAGCTGTCCTTTACAACATGCGCTTCACTAATAATAATACCTCATCTGCCCAGCGTAAAGCAAAAGAGACATTGCCATTCGCAGTGAGTGGGATGGAGGTCTGTGGATTTCCTTGCTTGCTATTTCATCACTCAATCCACGACTGTTTGTGGGGACACTGCTGTGCACAATTGGCTGCCGGGTTTCACCCACAAAATACACAGTCAATCCACTTTACAAAATATTCTGTGAAGCCCTTTGAGACGTCTCAACAATGTAATAAGACGCTGTAACAAATACAAGGACTATTATTATTATTATTCTACCGGCGTTTAGTGAGAGGACGACCACCCTTAAGTTTTCCCTGCGATACTGGGGGTATTGTTCCATTTCACAATCTTTCTGTTGTTTCCAACATGAGGCTAATCCTACAAACTGACCTTTCCTTGCATATCTCATGTGTTCCCTGTGTGAGGCCCCACGCTTATACCAGAGGTCAGGCTCCATCTTTCCTCCTGCAAAGGCAGACGGCATTCCGCTCGCCGCATTGTAATGTCACACTCACATTCATGAAACCCAGCCTTTGCTGTTCTTGGTAACAGCCTGCATACCTAGGGGACTGCCAGACTAGGTTGTGTAACGTCAGGGCAGTAATGGGAACCAGAGATTCTCCTCTCCACTCTTTATTACAGAATATGCTAAAAACATACAAAACATTATTATAATCCTTGCTTTTGATACTGCGCCTTATCACCTCTTCGAGGGGTCTCAAAGTGCTTTGCGGAATTATACTGTAAAATGTAGTGACTGTACATTTTATGGGTGAAACATGGCAGCCAATTGCGCACAACAGTGTCCCACAAACAGAAGTGGATTGAGTGACCAAATTATTATTATTTTTTTAAAAAATGTTTAAGGGAGTTTTACCCCCAGAAAGTGATCCGCCAATCGACTAACAACCGGGTTTGTACTAACTGCTCGGTAAACAGAGGCGTGTGGAGGAAGGAAATGTCCAACAAAATGTGTCCGACAGCTTAGCTATGTCAAGTTAAAGGAATAAGGAAGATCATTGATCAGTTACAACTCGCGTTACACACGTCTGTTGATTTCTGACCGACAGGTATTCCCACCGAACCCAGCACAAAACTGGAAAAGCTTCTGATAGAGGAGAAAACACGTAAGTGTGAGCGTGCGAGAGAATGGAAAGTTACTGTCTTTATGAACAGTAGTGATGGCAGCTAAATGTGGGTTAAGATACTGTGAAAATATAAAACACCTAAAATACATACTCAAAGTGACAAAAAGCAGTCCATCAGTCATTGCCTTTGGCCTTGACTTTGTTTTTCCGTTTAGTATATTAATGTAACACTTACGTCCAGTCTTGTTCTCTCGGTCCCACAATCCCAGACCCTTAAGTGTTATGGAGTGCTGTGGCCTAGTGGTTAGCGCACTCACGTCGCAAGCAAGAGGACCCAGGTTCGATTCCCGGGCAGGGCCAAACTTTAGACAGGGGAGGGAGATTAAGGGAGAGAGATTCGGATTAAAACTCATATCAAGATAAACGAGCGTTTCTGACTGTCTGTCAAAATCTGTTCTCTTGGGTTTTTTTTCTCCCAGCGGAGCCAACAATTCCTCCGATCGAGCCCATTACTGAGACGCCTTTTGAATATTACTTCACAGAGAAATACAGTGAGAAATGGGAATTCCCTGAGGAGGGTAAGTGAAGTTTCCACTTCCTGCTGTTCAGACAGAAAGAACCAACAATACATTCCATTTACACAGCACCTTTTACGTCAGGAGGACGTTCCAAGGCGCTGGACAGTCAGGGATTTGGACCCGAACTGGGGGTTAGGATCAGGAGAGGTGGAGGGCAGGGTGGGTGGGGGTAGGGTGTTGACCTAGGAGGGTCTTGAAGCAGGAAAGGAAAGGGATGTGGAGGAGGGACTGTGGGATGGAGTTCCAAGGCGTGGGCACAGAGAAGCCGAATATCTGACCACCAATGGTGGGGTAGGCTGGACGGGAGATGTGGAAAAGACCAGAGCCCTCTCAGTGGAGAGGGGTCTATACGGAGTTAGCAGGTCGCAGAGGTGGGGAGGAGCAAAACCGTGGGGGGCTTTGAAAGCGAGGACGAAGATTTTGAACTCTATCCTCTGGGAGCCAGTAGAGCCAGACCAAAGGTGACAGGAATGTCGGGCTTCTGAGTGGTGCATCAAGCCTGAGGGCCAGAGAACGTTGTATAGCACAGAGTTGTTCTTGGTAAAACATGATGCTCTACTGTTTTCTTTCGCAGTTGAGCCCACAGAAGCTGCCATTCCACCGCCTGAGAGAGATTACTACGATTACGGAATAGATGAAGATGGTACGTTCAACAGAACTTGATGTTTTTTTCGGGAAAATCACTTTTGTAACATAAGAAAACTTTTAATACGTTATTTTTTTGAAGGGATTAATAGTCATAATATGAATCCCTTAATAACAAATAGGTTTTAAAAAATTAGGTGACTCAATCCACGACTGTTTGTGGGACGCTGCTGTGGGCATTTGGCTGCTGCGTTTTGTCCACAAAATATATAGTCGATTAACTTTACAGTATATTCGGTGAAGCGCTTTAAGACATCACGTCGACACGATTAGACGCTGTATCAATTGCAAGGATTATTATTCTTTGCTCTCGTTTTAAGAGTATTATTTCTTTCATTTCAGTCAAGTGGAGCAAACCAGAAGAACCGAAGGAACCACATAGCAAGACGCTTGACGAAGAGATAGGAGTTGAGATCGAACTGGAGATAGAGGAAGTGGAACCAGACTATGATGGAGAATGTAAGGCTGACACCTGTCTCTTAGCTTGTCGTCTGAAAATATATCACACTAATCCAGCCGTGCACTGGAGAGTTGGTCACAGTGACCTGTTGATATTCTGTTGATAAGGAGCTGTCAAAGTGGGACAGGAGAGAGCAGTTGATTGAAAACTCTGGGATGAAGATTTAATTCTAGCCTGGTCACACCATATAGACCTGTCCGCTCCCTCCACTCAGCGGGCTCCTGCCTGCTCCACATCCCCCGCCCGGCCCAGCATCGTCGGTCGGCCCTTCAGCCTCTCTGCCCCCACCCTTTGGAACTCCATCCCACAGTCTCGCTTGTGAGGCGAGTGCTCCCACCACTACAGGATTCCACAAGCACAGTTACTCTTTAAAAAACCTATAGCAGTAACCTGGGTGTCAGTAACAGTGGGGCCAAACGTAGAGACCCAATCCATCCCCTAACATTGGTGTGTGACCTCAATGTCAACTGAGGAGACACGTGAGTAACTTAGTTGGCTTTAACTGCACTGAATGTATATGCTTCATATCACAAGCAAAATTAAAAACAAATGGCAATGATGTAATATAATGCCTTACACTGAACATCAGACTTTCCAAATAGAACTATAAATAATAATGCTACCCCTGCAGCTTAATAATAATGCTAACCATCGCCCAACGGATCGATTTCAAGATCCTTACACTCATCTTCAAATCCCTTCATGCCCCCGGCACCTCCCTACCTCTCCGACCTGCTTACTCCCTACTTCGACTGTTCCTACAGACTGTTCCCCTGGCTCCACATTGTGCTCCGTCAATGTCTAGTGCTCTGGGACACTATCTTGTGTGAGGGGCACTGTGTAAATGCAAGTTGTTTTTGTAGCTTATTAGTACAAAACACTGGTAAGTTTCAGAGTACAGTATTTGTCTTTTCCACTACAATAACAGCGTGGGTGTGCTGGCAGTTAAGGTTGGAGTATTACTGTACGACCTTTGCTGGCTCTGAGTGTCTTTCTGTGTTTATTGTGTTGGTTGTTTCTGCTTCACGAACTTCAACTGGAGCGAATTTAAGGGTGAATGCTGCTGCTTTTCAGTGAATCCCCTAGAACCAGAACCCGATGAATCCGAGCCTTGGGAAGATACGTATGGAGAACCTTGGGTGGAAACCTGGGAAGAGACTTGGGAGGAGGAAAAGCGTACGTAATTCTTTGTGTTTATGTTTGTATAATATAGGATTACAGCTGCTTAATATTCTCATCCACTGGTGATTTATTTTTACCTTGTTATTTTCAGCTATCATGTTTCTTGACGGTTGGTTTATTGCACACATAATAATAATGATGCTTGCATTTGATACAGCGACTTATCACATCTTCGAGAAGTCTCAAAACGCTTCACAGAATATACTGTAAAACGTAGTGACTGCGTATTTTGTGGGCAAAGCTTTGGTAAACATAAATGTTCAATCAGGGCTCGGAAGGTACAACGGGAATTGTTTCAAATGACAATATTCTTTCTCCGTGTCTTGCAGCAAAGCCTAAGAAACCGGGAAAGAAGTTTCCGGAAGAGATAGATCCATACGAAGATTTGGTGTCGAGGATAAAAAGTGAGTAAAACGTTTGGATTTTGCCAGACTCGTCTCTGTTTACTGTGCGGTTTCCCATTTGCCTTTTGACAAGAGCTTGGGGTGGGGGAGCCCAGAGTGTGCGCGGGGGTAACTGATGGAGTCTGAACAGCTAAACCCACATAGCGGTGATTGTTTCTCCCCTGAGACTGCTCGTTCTTCAGTCTCCTTGGTAGTAGGGAGAACAACGACGACAACTTGCATTTATATAGCGTCCTTCACGCGACGTAGCCTCACGGAGAACAGCCTGATCGTACTCTGTAGTGTCTGTCACTGGCCTATGAGGAGGTCTGTATTCCAGGGTCAGGGAGTTTGAGTTTCGTATCTTTTTATCTAAGTCAGAGGGTGGAATACTTGCAGCCCCTAGAGATTTTCAGAGCCTTGGGAACTCTGCTAAATGTCTGGAATTCAATCGCTGAAACACTAAAGAGAAAGGGCCACCGTGTCTGGTCTGGTAACCTGTGGCTTTACCCTACACCTCACCTCATTGTTCTTCACGGTTTGTCAGATAATATATAATATAATAATAATCCTCGCATTTGATATAGCGCTTTTCATGTCTTCTAGCCGTCTCAAATTCTTATTATATATCATCTGACAAACCGTGACGAACGCGATATCACCTCGTTGAAATGCCTCAAAACGCTTCCCGGGATGTACTCTCTAATCGTTAAACGGACTTGAAGCCAATGACCAATTGTTAGCCGTGGGACTTGTCAGCCAGGACGCTGAGAGAAACTCCCTTCCCTTTTCAAAGCGTCATGGGATTTTTAAGGGTCTGCCTGAACTCGGTTTAATGTCCTCCTTCCGAAGAGAGCACAGCCCTGGAATGTCAGCCCAGACTTATATGAGTTCAAAGTCCCGACGGGTTTGAGGTTTGAACCTTCAACCTCCTGCCTCAGAGGCGAGAGTGTTACCAAAGGAGCCGGGCCGACACTTAAATAGATGGTGGATCCTCTACAGGAACGTAAGGCGCTCAGTTGAATGGCGTTGCCCTCCGGATGAGTTTCACGGATCTTTCGCCTCCCACTGGCCAGGTTTGGTAGTGCTGCCAACCTCTCCTCTTAACCTCTGGTCTCTCAACTGCTGGTAAACAGAGGCGAGTGAGTGTGAGGCGCGAGGAGACTCGCCTAAGATTTCACCCTGCCCGGGGGAATCGAACCCGGGTCCTCTCGCTTGCGAGCCGAGCGCTCTCACCGCTGAGCAGAGTTCCCGGAAAGAGCAAACAGAAGATGGTACTTCGCCCTCAAAAGTCCTGAGCCTTTACAGACCCCTTCACACAAGGTTAACTTTACCTGCGCGTGACTTGCACATTGCTAACCCTGCCAGCTCGTCTTAGCTTTCATCCTTAAACAGCATGTCTACATGAGCTCGCCCAAAGTCAATATTGGCTGAAGGTTTGGATTCTGTAGTGTTGTTGCTGGCCCAACACAAGCCTCCCACCAGCTCCGGCCCAAACCCAGAACCGCAGAAACGTTGGCCCAGATATTTCATAATATATAATAATGATCCTCGCATTTGTTACAGCGCCTAATCACGTCTTCGAGACGTCTGAAAGCGCTTTACAGAACATACTGTAAAGTGAATTGACTGTATTTCATGGGCGAAAAGTGGCAGCCAATTGCACACAGCAGTGTCTCACAAACAGTTGTGGATTGAGTGAACGCATTTTTTTTAATGGGATTATTACACCGGAAAGCGATCCACCAATCGACTAACAAGAAGTTTCCTACTTACTGCTAGGTAAACAGAGGAGTTATAGAGTAAGAAACTTGCCTAAAGCAATCAAACCCGGGTCCTCTCGCTTGTGAGGCGAGTGGTCTATCCACTAAGCTACAGGACTCCACAGTGGTGTTGTGTAAGGAAGGATTTAAACTCTTCCACCACCATCGAATGTCCAGCCATCTGGTAAACATCACAGCGGTACTGGCAATAAAAATCTTTTTTCTTTCTGCAATTTTACAGATAAACATAGAGAAATGAAAAAAAGCCAAGTACTGTATTCCATCTGGCAACAGAATACACTGAAAACCCATCATAGTTCACATTCCAATTCCAATACGGCCTTCCGGTTCACAAGAGGTTAACTGGTACTGGTTACCAGGACTCTCAGTAACTCTCGTACAGTTACTGCACTCTGTGGGAATCTAATTCTACTCTCCTATTGTTGTTTTTTTTATATAATGTTGGTTCTGCAAGGTATCTGGCTGGCTCAGTAGGTGGCATTCTCACCTCAGAGTCAGAAAGTTTTGGGGTCAAGACCCACATTAAGACTTTGAGCTTGTTGTCTTCAATGTAAGGCTGCGGGGTGGTGGTGGGGGTGGGGGTGGGGGGGGGAGAGAGCGCGCTGCATTATCAGAGGCACCGTCCTTCATTTGAGACGTTAAACCGAGCTGCCTGTTCAGGTGGACGTTAAAGGTCCCATTGCGCTATCCGAGAAGTGAAGGGAGTCTCTTCTGGCGTCCTGGCCAACAGACTGCCAGCTGTTTGCGGGACTTTGTTGCCCTGTGTTTGCCTACGAAACACACTCACTCACTGCACTTCACAGGAAAATTCTGTGAAGCACTTGGAAACATTTCGACAAAGAGCCAGAGGGAGGATGAGGAGAATTATTTTTTTTTTTTACCCAGAGAGCCGTTACAGTTTGGAACGCACCGCCTGAAAGGGCGATGGGAGCAGATTCCATGGTAGCTTTCGAAAGGGAATTGGATGGGGACTTGAAAAGAAAAAAATTGTGCAGGGCTGTGGGATAAGAGCGGAGGGAGTGGGACTAGTTGTTAGCTCTGTCACTAAGCCGGCACAGGCACGAAGGGCCAAATGACCTCCTTCTGTGCTGTAAATTCCTATGATTCTATGAACACGACAAGGTACTGTATCAAAAGCAAGGACTTTTATTATCGTTGTAATAAATACTTGATCCTGTTTTTCTCACGGAGTTGGGTTGGCTAAGTGTGCCGGTTCCATTTGGCGTTAGTTTAAAGACAAAACAACTGTACGTTATTTTGCAAAAACTTGGCAGCAGGCAGGACAAAGGCTAACTTAATTAAACTGTTCAAAACGTTAATTGTTTTATGCTGTTTAACATCTGCAGTGTGGTCATTCCAAGACAAGTAAACAGATGTCAGTAACCCACTCACACAGGGGTACTGTAAATATCGAGGCACATCTTTGTTCTGCCTAAACATTGCAATGATCATCACAGTTGATGAGTACAAAGTGGGTGAAAGAGCTTGTGTTAATCTAACTGTAGGAATGACGCCTTTTCTGAGCTAGCATCACCCATCTCCACGGCAGAGCGAGAGATGTCAAGGTTGACTTGTCAAAGCAGGACAGGCAACAGATCGTGTCCACTTGTGTATATACTCCCTTCGCAAACGCGGTTGCTGACGCCACCTCTTTCCTTCTGCGTGCTGCACGGCTTTCTCTGCAGAGTGTCCTCCCCTGGGCCTGGAATCCCAACGTGTCGGCGATGATCAGCTGATGTCATCTTCTCAGCTCCGGTATGGCCTCGGCCCACATCGCGGTCGTCTCAATATGCAGGTGAGAGTGTCCATTAATGTGGTGGCATCAGGGCAATAGGAACATTGGCAGAACTTATTTTGATAAGGAGGTCTATATTTGGAGGTGATTTGCGTTGGTCTTACATTTGAGAGGCCATATAGACCTGTCCGTTGCCTCTGGTCTGCTCCATGTCCTCAGCCTGGTCCCCCCCAACCATCGACGGTTGGGCCTTCCTCTCTGCCCCCACCCTTTGGAACTCCATCCCACAGTCCCTTCACCTTGCTCGCCCCTTCCCTTCTTCAACGCCCATCTCAAGACCCTCCTCTTCGACCGCACCTCCGGTCACTTCCTACCCCTACCCTCCCTTTCGTGTACTTATATAGCGCCCCGCACGCAGGGTAGCGTCTCGGAGCGCTTAGCAGTGGCGGAGCCTGAAGCCAAGCAGGGGAGAGGTGACCGTAAGCACGATCAAAGAGCGAAGTCTTCAGGCACGATCTGAAAATGAGGACTAAGGGGACAAGGTGGAGGGATTGAGGGATAGACCCTGATTAAGTGGTTTGAGACGTCTTCCTGACGTGAAAGGTACTATATAAATGTCATTCATACTGTGTAGTGTCACTTATACAGTCTTTGATGGACCCGAGAGACAGAACAGTGACAAGATGCTTTTCAGTAGAAAGGTTCTTTCACTCGCTGCCACCTTCCACACTACCCTGCACTCTGGAGAATATTTGAGAATGCGTTCAACTTCTGCGGGGTTGTGGAGCAGGCAATCAGTTTGGACCCAATCCAAGTTGTCAAGAGCAACCTGACATTTTCTAGCAATGAGCTATTTTGGGGGAGGCTGCGTTCTCTCAGAGAAAAGTAATTCATCATTCAACAGAATCTAAGACAAGTCCAATAGACATTAAAACCAGCAGACTCGGTTGTGTTATCTGCGAACCTCTCAGTGCCAAACACAAAGTCAGTAGGCACATACGCTTTCCCAGCACTCTTTACTTCGCCCACAAAATATACAGACAACCCATTTTACAGTATATCCTGTGAAGTACTTTGAGACGTCTCGACGACGTGATAAGGCGCTGTATCAAATGCAAGGATTATTATTATTATGTTGTCGTACTTTCTAAGCAGCTGCCTTCTGGAGAGTGTCTGTGGCTTGTCTTGAGTTTCAATAAACCATGAACCTTATCTCAGCTCCAGCCAGAATCCGGCACATCATCAGTGTTATCAGGACATCCAGTTGAGGAAAGAACATTCAGCCACAAGCTGACATTTATTTTGACGATCCCACAGCTGTTTTGGGATCCAGTCTATCGTCAACTGATTTTGGCTAAACTTTTAACAAAGAAACAAAATGGACTCAACCATCTAAATGTAAATAGAATGTCCCACCATCAGCGGTCAGGCCTTCAGCCTCTCTGCCCCCACCCTTTGGAACTCAATCCCTCTCCCTTAGCCCCTCCATTGCCCCCTTCAAGACCTGTCTCAAGAACCTCCTCTTCGATTGCATCTTTGGTCACCCTCTACCCTTACCCGCCAACCCTCCTGAACCCAAGCCCCAGCTCAGGTGCAAAGCCTTGACTGTGCAGAGCCTTGGGATGTCCTCTCAACATGAAAGACACCCTGTAAATGTCACTTGTTGGTGTTATAAGGCTGCAAGGGGTTAACTTTGTACTTTCTTACAATAAGAACAAAATATACAGTTCATTCACTTTCCAGTATATCCTGTGAAGCATTTGTGACGCCTCGAAGACGTGATAAGGTGCTCTATCGAATGCAAAGATTATTATTTATTATTTCAGTTCTGAAAGGGTTTGACCAATATTTCTCTGACACGTGCTCCTGATTTCCAGGCAGGCCCAGAGCCGGAGAACGAGGATGAAGAGGAAGATTATTTTGACGGAGCCTGGTGTGCTGGAACAGATGACCAGTCTCAGTGGTTTGAAGTGGATGCAAGAAAACTGACAGAATTCACTGGTGTGATAACCCAGGGCAGGGATTCACTGTTGCAGTATGTGACTAAGCCGCACTTTTCCGTTTCTCTTAACACTTATCCTGTAGCGCAGAGGTTAGCGCGCTCGCCTCGCAAGCGAGACGACACGGGTTTGATTCCCGGTCAGGGCAAAACCTTAAGCAAGTTTCCTTACTCCACTCACACGGCTCTGTTTACCCTGACAGCTGTAAGTAGGAACCCGGTTGTTAGTCAATTGGGGGATCGGTGGACATTGCTGTGTGCAATTGGCTCCCGAGTATCACCCGTAAAATGCAGTCAATTCACTTTACAGTATATCCTGTGAAGCACTTTGAGACGTCTTGAAAACGTGATAAGGCGCTGTATCAAATGCGAGGATTATTATTATTATGACTGTCTTCAGAGTGTTTGAAAGTTTATGATGCAAGTTTCTGAAAGTCAACAACCCTAATCTCTTCGTTGACAGCAATGACTGGGTGAGCTCCTATTTTGTGCAGTTCAGCAATGACAGTCGTACCTGGATCACGTACTCTGATGGATATTATGACTGGGTAAGGATCTTACAAACCTATTCCATGTACCGCCCTCACTGACAAATCTAACTGGGAAATAACACTGACGGTTATTATTTATTGCATACTGACTGATATCACTGGGCCAGGTGCCTGATGGACGGTATCTCTGTCTCCACAGTTGTTTTACGGGAATGTGGATATAGACACACCAGTCATGAATGAATTCCCAGGCACCGTCGTCGCTCGCTATATCCGAATAAACCCACAAACCTGGAATGGGAGCCTGTGTATGAGAATGGAGGTGCTGGGATGCCCAGTCACAGGTAAAAGTTCTCTGAAGTAACCACAAGTAAATTGTCTACCAATGATCTCTCTGTCTAACTTTCAACCGTGCTGACACTCTCTCTTGCTCTCCCTATCTCTAACCCTACATCACCTGCAACATATTGTGCTCTTGTTGTGTCTCCCACAGCCGTCAGACAGCATCAGCTCAATGAAGTAACTCCAGAAGCCAATCTGGACTTCAAACACCACAATTATAAAGACATGCGGCAGGTACAGTATGGCCTTTTCCAGTCTCTAAGTGCACTCCAAATACACCACACCAAATGCGAGCAGTAGATATTGCTCAGTAAAGTCCATCTAAAACTTCATATAAACTCCTGTGCCGCCGAGATTGCTTAAACGGTTTTGTCTTTCCAACAAATTTGGGTCACTGTGAAACAAGGTTTACCATCATCTCATCCCATTCAATTCTATGCTCCGAGACACTACCCCAGGCGAGGGGTGCTACTTAAATGCAAGTGGCTGCTGCTGTTGTTGATGAAAGGGAGGTAAATTCTCAAATACTTTCTGTCAGTGGACAAGGCTTGGGGTGTGTGCACTGGGATGCACATAAACCTGCCAATACGATGAGTTTGTTTCAAAGCGTGAAAGAATTTAACAGTTTGAAATGTTTTTAGCTGATGAAGGTTGTGAACGAGGAGTGCCCGAACATTACCCGGATTTACAATGTTGGAAAGAGTTCCCAAGGGTTGAAAATCTACGCCATGGAAATCTCCGATAACCCAGGAGAGCACGAACTGGGTAACTTTGTGCAGCAAAACTTGATTTTTTTTTCCTTTCTAAGAAGGTTGAGGTGCGATATGATTGCGTCTTTAAGATTCTGAAGGGAATAGATAATGTAGACCATGATAAGCTGTTTTATCTTGAACTGAACAGTACAGCCAGAGGACACGGCCTGCGATTGAAGATAAATTCAGAACAAATCTGCAGACGCTACTTCAGTGACCGAGTAGTAAACGTGTGGAAAAGGTTCCCTAGGGAGACAGACGGTGGAAACAGAAAGTGTCACTTGTTTCAGGAACAAATTAGATAGATTTCTACTAGAAAATAATATCTGGGGATACAGTATATAGTTTGGGACCCGACATGTGCAAGCGACTGCCACGGTGGTGGAAGGCGAACTGGATGTTCTTTGGTCTTCTTTCGCCCAGCAAATAATTACGTTCTTAAATAAGATTTTAAAAAAACATGATTTTAAGTACTGACAGACAACACATTGCCCTGACAGTTTTAAGACTTGAGGAGCGTGCTTTGATGGCACTCGCCCTTCAATAAAAAGCCATCTTTTTCAGGGGAGCCTGAGTTTCACTACACAGCTGGGATGCATGGCAACGAGGTGTTGGGCCGTGAGTTACTGCTGCTGTTGATGCAGTTCCTGTGCAAGGAATACAACGACGGGAATCCTCGCATCATGCGCATCGTCGACCAAACCAGAATACACCTCGTCCCCTCTCTCAATCCCGACGGCTACGAACTGGCTGAGGAAATGGTGAGAGCGACTGACTTGATCTAGTAATTCCCTCTCCTTCGGATGAGATGTTAAACCTCACTCCCCGTCTGCCTGATCGGGTGGATGTTAAAGATCTCCCGCGCTGCTATTCGACAAGAGAAGGGAGTTTCTCTCTTTCTCTCTTGTTGGTGTCCTGGCCAACAATCCCCCCCCAAAATAAAAAAAAGGCTTGGGGGATCCCCAGAGTGTGCCTTGGGGTAACTGCTGGAATCTAACCAGCTAAAACCACAAAGCTGCCATTGAGAGCACTGTCTGGCAAGCTTTCCTGCTGCTTGTCCAGCTCGGACCACCCTAGCTTATGCAAGGTCCTATTCAGTGAGTAAAGAAACAAACTGAGATCCAACTGCAGCCGCCAAAGGTGAGTCAACCAACTGAGCTCCCTGTCTCCTCACAGGGCTCTGAACTCAGTAGCTGGTCACTGGGATACTGGACAGAGGAAGGCTATGATCTCAGTGAGAACTTCCCAGACCTCAACACGGTGATCTGGGAGGAACCGGACAAGAGGACGGGCTATTTCCGAAGAGCTCCCAATCACCACATTCCCATTCCAGAGGAATACGAGTCTGAAGAAGCCACGGTGAGTGAGGCAGCGATTCCTAACTAACCCGCCCGGGGGAGATGGGGGGGAGAAGAGCGTCACAGAGCAGGTTCTCCTGCCGTGCTCAGTCACTCCACTCGGCTGTTACTGAGCTCTAACTAATCTACAGTAAACCTCGCATAAGTCGTATCATTTGGGACCAAACATTTAATATGACTTATGCAAAGCATGGGTTATGTAAAACTTCCATAGAATATAAACTCGGTACGACTTAGGCTGTACATTCTATGTAAATCTAGGCCAGAGTGGTCAACTGGTGGCAAAGAGGCCGACTACATCCCGTAAATGGTATGTCCCCTAATATATTGCGCGCTAACAATTTTTCAGATTGCAATGGAGACACGTGCTGTCATTAGCTGGCTGGAAAAAAATCCTTTTGTTCTGGGGGCCAACATTCTCGGGGGAGAACAAGTGGTGACCTTTCCCTACAACATGGCCAAGCCTCAGGGTCAGGAGGAGGAAGACATGATGAGGCCGATGGACAGGAACGAGCGCCGGTACTGGGAGGATGAGGAGGACGAGGAGGGGGAGAAAAAGCCAAGTTACATGAAAACCCCGGATGACGTTATCTTCCAGTGGCTCGCTGTCTCTTACGCCTCCACGCACCTCACCATGTCCGAAACGTTTCGAGGGAAATGCCAGACCGAGGATTTCACTGACGGCTTTGGGATCGTCAATGGTGGAGCCTGGCGCCCAACTGTTGGAAGTATGTAGAAGATTCTTTTAAAAATAAGAATGATCCTTGCATTTGATATAGAGCCTGACCACGTCTTCGAGACGTCTCAAAGCGCTTCGCAGAATATACTGTAAAGTGAATTGATGGTATGTTTTGTGGGCGTAAGGCAGCAGCCAATTGAGCACAGCAGCGTCCCACAAGCAATCGTGGATTATGTGACCAAATTATTTTATTTATTTTTAAATTCTTTATTGGAGGGATTAGTACCCCAGAAAAGCGATGTGCCAATCGACTAACAACTGGCATAAGTTTCAGAAAGCTACAAGAATAGCGTTTGGGTTGGGGAGATTAAAGGCATTTCTTAATATCCTTTTACGTCGGGAGGACGTCCCAAACACTAGATAGTCAAGGGGTCTGCACCCAAGCTGCGGTCAAGAGGGATTGGGGGGGGGGCAAGGTTGTTGGTGGTGGGAAGATGAGACTGCTGAAGAGCAGTGGTGCACATTATAACAATCAGAAAACTAACCCGCCAGCTTCACTGTTTACTTCCAGGCATGAATGATTTCACCTATCTGCACACCAACTGCTTTCAACTCTCCATATACGTGGGCTGTGACAAGTTCCCGCATGAAAGTGAGCTTAAAGAGGAGTGGGAGAACAATCAGGAAGCGCTACTCTTTTTTATGGAGCAGGTAAGGAACCATTACACAGAGAGAGAAGGAAACTACAGTGGCTTGTCCCTTTCTCCTCTCCTACACTGACTTGACCTAAACTAGTCCAGTGGCCGAGGTAGTTTTGTTGTCCAGTTCTAAAGGAGAGTACAAAAGGTTACGGCTCACACACTTCTGTTTCAGGTACATCGTGGGATTAAAGGGCTCGTGCGAGACACGGATGGAAATGCGATTGAAAATGGCACCATCTCTGTGGAAGGCATATACCATGATGTGCGCACAGGTAATCCAGTCCGTTCTCTACCACCAACCTCTACAAGATGAATCGTTTCTCAATCGTTCCCATTATCCACTAGTCCACATGTTTTGAGAATACTTACACCCAATCTCAATATCTGCTCTCCCAGCAATCTACCAAATTATCAATTATATTATCAATCTATCAAACTAGATACATTAATAAGTTAGCTGCCACATTCGTCTACAACAGTCGCTCCACTTCACAGTAAATCCTGTGAAGTGCTTTGGGATGTCCTCCTAAACGTGAAAGGCACTAAACCAAATGCAAGAAATTATTATTATTATTACATCTCCTCACCTTGTTTCATCATGTTATTTATACTCAGTTTAACCTCCAACTAGACCCAGACTCTTTATTTAATAAGCAACATCATACCAGTTAACTGTAGGGCAACCATGTTAGAACAAGATCCAGTTGAGCGAGTTTAATGTGAGATTGGAACCAGAACCATAACAACAAGTTATATTTACACAGCGCCCCTCACAGGTTAGCGTCCCAGAGCGCTTGTCAGTTGTGGAGCACGACACCGAGCTGGGGGGGGGGGGGGGAGGTGACCGTAGGCACAACCTGAAGATGGGGAAGGAGGGGGTAAGGTGGAGGGATAGGAGAGTGTTCCAGAGTTAAACAGTATTGTCCTGTAGTGCAGCTCCTTCGTAAAGCAAATGACCCACAATAAACTGTATTTCTCTTTGTTTGTAGCAAGCGGTGGGGACTACTGGCGGCTACTCAACCCCGGTGAATACCGGGTGACAGCCAAAGCACAGGGTTACACCACCATAACCAAGGTGTGTCACGTGGGCTACGAGAACGAAGCCAATCAGTGCAACTTTATCATGCGGAAATCCAACTGGCACAGGATTCAGGAAATCATGGATAAATACGGAAAAACGCCCATCAATGTGGTTCAGATGCAGGGCAGGAGGAGAAGAAAGAAGATTCGCAGAATCCGAGTGCGCCCAGGATATCACATGCGCCAGCGAAATGCGACTTGGACATTACAGTAGATCTCATGCCAGCTGGTCCATGGATCTACTGTGTGCGGTTGGTGGAAACTAAGATCGAGGACCGTTTTGTTTAGAACCTAAAGAAGGTGTCAGGTGAGGATTGTTAATCTTACAAAAAAGTGCTTGTGAGAAGCAGGATGTGCAACAGTGTTAATAGCAGCGATGTGAATTGTCATTCATCATTGGGTTTTACTAGACAAGTAAAAGAGATTTATTTGTGTGCCAGCTATCTCCGTGAGCAGAGTCTGCTTTCTCTGATCTACAACTACTTGCTGTGAAACTTAAAACTATAATCACATTGATGCAAACCAGCAATATTTTCTGCTTTCTCCAAAGGATTTGTGTTTTTCACAAATCATTTAATGGCTGTTTGTGGGGCACAAAATGGCTGCTTTGTTCACCTACAAAATATACACTCACTACACTTCACAGTAAATCCTATGACGTTCTATGTTAAGTCCTCCGACATGAAAGGCGCTGTATCAAATATAAGAATTAGTATTACTTATAAAACCATCCCTGAACTTATTTGGCAAAAGGAATAGACAGTCCTACAAACAGCTGTTTTCTGAGTTCCATAGCCTTTAACAATCATGTTTGAAAGCACATGGCATATAGCTGTTTAACTCTGAACCTTAAAAACATAGGGTATAATTACAGGTTTCATCAATCAGCAAAATGCTATGTATTTTTTTATGAAGCTGGTTTCTTTATTAAACACAGAAAGTGGGTCTTTGTAACATACATATTTAGAGGTTATAGCTCCTCCAATAAATCCCTTCCCTGACAAATCTGTGGAATGTATATAATCATAGAATTTTACAGCACAGAAGGCCATCCAGCCCATCGTGCCTGTGCAGCTCTTTGACAGAGCTACCACCTAGTTCCACTCCCCCACTCTTACCCCGTAACCCTGCATTTTTTTCCTTTTCAAGTACCTATCCAATTCCCTTTTGAAACCTGCTATCGAATCTGTTTCCACCACCCTTTCAGGAAGTGCATTCCAGACCATAACAACTCCCCGGGTAAAAAAAAAAAATGTCTCCTCGTCTCCCGTCTGGGTCTTTTTTCCAACTATCTTAAATCTGTGCCCTCTGGTTACCGACCCACCCATCTATCTCTACCTACTCCATCAAAACCCCTCATAATGTTGAACACCTCTATTAAATCTCCTCTCAACCTTCTCTTCTCGAAGGAGAACAATCCCAAGGTTTGGCAAGCCATCAAGGAACAGCGCAGCTATCAGATGTGCTATGTGATATGCCATAAATAAAATACTCCAATACAGCAATTTATCCATGAATCCCGCAGGGAATGTTGATGTGTTATTTGCACCAGGTGAGAAGAAAGGATTATGTCTAACAAGATTTTAGTGCTTTCGTTGACTAGAGTTTTAAGATTGTGTTAAAAAGATTGCATGCAACTTAGCTGTGCCTCTCCCACACCCCCTCCACACTCATTCCAGATGTGCAGGGAGCGAATGCAACCGGAGAACATAGAAAACCAGTGATGTCTGAAATCATTCCAGGTTCCACAATACAACCACAATTTACTTGCAGTTTTATCTGTCCGGTTGCTTAACATTTGCAGCTCTATGTCACTGCAAGTGAAATTTCGTTACTGGTTATTGTACAAAATCAAAACTCTGGAATATTCTCCCTGGGGCCCTCTGCCTTGTCCCCTTCCTTCCCATCTTCAGATCACGCCTGAACACCTGCCTCTTCAACCATACCTATAGTCATCTACCCCTTCCACCCGGCTCGGCGTCAGGCTCCAACACTGTCAAGCGTTCTGGGAAGCTCCCCTGCGTGAGGGACGCTATGAATGCAAATAAATAAAATGCAAGTTGTTGTTGGTTTGGTAGCGAGAAGAACGTGGCACTTCGCCCCTGGAAAGGCATGTTTAAACTTACTGGGTAGGACAGGAATTTAAGCTTATTCTTTCTGGCAGATCCACACCAAGGAATCTGCTGCCAGTTCTTTTTACACAGATATTATATAACAAGTATTTTTTGGACCAAACGGCAATGAACATTCCGAAGGGTTGCTACTACATGTTTGCCCTGTACAAGAGTTCCTTTATGTTTTGCAAATGTATTCACACAAGTTATTTTTTACAGAATAAAAGGATATAATAAAATAAGTCAGTTTTTAAAAGGTTTTTCAAACGATGGTTAACATTCATACATTGCGGTGTCCTTAGTGTAGTGGTTAGGGCACTCGCCTCGCAAGTGAGAGGACCCGGGTTCGATTTCCAGGCAAGGACACAAGCATGTCCCATGGCTGACCCTCTCCAAGCATTGTACAAGCTGCCAAATGGATGTCTTTGTCAAGTGCCAGTTACACAGAACATTCATTCTGAACCTTATAGCAATAAAAAAAAAGGATTTTATTTAGAAAAAATTCTACATGATATAGGTTTCAAAAAAAAAAAACACACGAACAGACATAGCTCACTTAGTCACCCTCCTATTCTGCAATACCAAGTACAAAAACACAAACAAACACAATCTGGGCGTTTTCAGATCACTTCCCAGCACTTTGTTGGGCAGAGAGGAGAATTTAAAGTATTATACGATGATACGAGTACCAAAAGGTTAAAAGCCCAGAAGCCTGGTGAATAAATAAAAAATTCCAGCATCAAAATATGTGACGTTGGACATTTTGCAGCTCCACCTTCTCCGCACTAGCTTAAAATGGTTGCTTCAGAGTGCCGTGAACTTTCAGTGCTCACACAGCAGACGTGAGGATGTTCAAACTGTGTATATACACCATGTCCTGTAACAGAGCAGCTATGAGCTCCATACGGGTGTGGAGCAGGGAAGTGAGAACTGAAAATCTAAAAAGTATATGAGGCTCCGGGTTTATACTCCTGAGGGTGGGAACGGGAACTTTCTGAATGTGTCAGTTTTATTTGCAGTGTCTTCCTTCCCCGGACGAAGGGAAAAATGGAGAAATTGACAGCAGGAAACTGTACAGCACAAAGAATTTCTCACAACACAACCGCCACCTAGCTGAGGACTGAGAACATCCTTGTAAGATACTGAAATCCACAGTTAGGTCACTTCAAATGACTTAGGGCAACTTTTTTTCAGCTCACTCACTCACTCACTCGAATGGACAAACCTGCGGGGGTAAAACACTGCAAATACACAGTAAGTGCCCGCACACGTCCGTTCAGTGACTGGTGTCCATTTGTACATCTTCGCCCTCCTCAGCACAGAAAGCTGAGAAGCTGATTGGCTGGCACTCAAGCGTCCGCAGGTTCACCAGACACGCCTTCTGGGTGGTGGAGAATTCTGGCACCGCTATCAACAGCACTTGTTGTCCATCTACGCCTGAGAACAGAGAGTGTCCTTCATTACTCCACGGCTCAGAGTAAAAATTGCACACAAGCTGAAAGTGCAGCCAGGACAGGAGATTCCAATATTGGTTACAGTGCTTTCCCTATCCTCAAATCAGGAGGAAGCCCAGATGAGTATCAGACAAGCAAGAACATAAGAATTTGCTGGGCGAAAGAAGACCAACGTCCATCCAGTTCACCTTCCACTGTGCTGGCAGTTACATTCACAAGTTATACCCCAAACTATATACTCTATCCACAGATATTATTTCCTAACAGAAATCTAGCTCATTTGCTCCTGAAAGAATCAACACTTTTTGCTTCCACCATCTGACTCCTGGGGAACCTCTTCCATACGATTACTACTCGGTCACTGAAGCAGTGTCTCTGCAGATACTTGAACTGAACTCGATTAAGGACTTGATCGCTGTCAATTGTAGAACATTCTTGTGCAGAAAGAACTAATCCAATCTGTGCATTTTATGGAAAGGCTCGTTTTGTTTTGACTCAACTCTACTTGGCGGTAACCAATCCAAAAATACCTTGGCTCTCATCGGTCAAACTCCATCCTAAAGGCACCAGAACAAGTGTCTCGGCCAAGAACATCCAACCCAATGAATTCATTGACATGCACCATAAACATCAACTGCCTCAAATTACAATAGCCAGCTGGTTTCAAATACAGCCTCAACCAACTCAATATCATTCTGTGATCCAAACTCAGCACAGTGCGCAACTACAAACTGAAAGATGAGATACTGCAGGAGATATTGGATTGAGAAATTCACCATGCTCCTTACTTTAGACATACAGTAAAAGTAGGGAGGGAACAGCAACCACAAACTGCACTTATAATAGACCTTTCACATCGGAAGGACGTCCCAAGGCGCTGGAAAGAATGAATGACTTGATTCTACTCTGAAATCGTGATTGGATTAATGGCTTGAGAAGTTAAATCAACTGGAAAGGCATCTACAATGATAGAAAGATCATTTAAGTTTTCCTTTAGTATTAAAAAGATTCATTAAAGATAGCACATTTGGCTTTCCACTGTGTAATGTTAGTATCTAATCCAAGTCCCACGTGCAAACCAGTTCCATTCAGTACTGTGCTGACTGAGCACTTGATCACTATCGCTGTAAGTTGTGGGAAGTAATGGAAACACACCATTTCTAGTTGCTCAAGTATCAATACCACTGCAGGTTATATTCAGTGAGTGATCTCTGCTCCTCTGCGAGTAGATTACACCCCTTCCCCGTCTTGAACACAAAAGAATACCTTGGTTCTGCAGCATAGTCCCGCATATATCTGCTTCCCCAACACAACCCACCCCCCCCCATCACCACCCCCCCATTGTAACTGCGGCCCTCACCTTTGATGACCTTGGATTTGAAAGAAGGAGCGTTGCCACAGAAGTAAATGTGCGGGCACTCCTCCAGAATGAAGGGGTCTTTCAAGTAGAATGGGTAACATCCTAAAATAAAAACAGAAAGATCAAAGTCAATAGAAAGCTGACTGTCTTCAGCAACCTGTGCGCCTCCCTATAACCCATGCATATATCTATGGAACTCTCAGTCTGGTATGGAAACTCTTAAGCATGGTAATGGGTTTCCGCATGTCAGACACTCGACTAACAAACAAAATGGACAGTGGATGCACTCTTGGGTGATTGTTCCTCAGGTACAGTACTTACCCAACGTATCTGGGGCTGTGGGACTGATGTGGCCAATCCGGAGGGTCCACTCCAAGATCTCTAGGTAATCCTCCATACTGCTGTAGTGGTAAATGTCACTCACATTCTGTCCAGCTGTGCCCAGGAACCTAACACAGGAATGTAGAACTCAAGTCACTCAGCATTGAGATAAGAACATAAGAATTGCGAGGTGACATGAGAAGGCATTAAATACCCAGTAACTCATTTTACAGTATATTCTGTGAAGCGCTTTGAGATGTCTAAATGACATGATAAGGTACCATATCAAATGCAAGGATTATTATCATCATATCAAATGCAAGGATTATCTTATTATTTGAAGGCTTGTTCCTCCTTACCTGACTCCATCAATGTCGGCCTGATAGGGATTGGTGACCAGCTGCATGGTAGGGTAGGTGGCCGCTTGTGGGAACATGCAATGGTGGAGGGGCTGCTGAGGGAGTGTGTAATTTGTGGGATCAAATTCCCCCGGCATACAGTCAACAGGGACAGAAGCCTGCAGTCAGACAGAGAAGTAAAAATCCCAAACGTTATGGACTCAAACTGAACCATTGACTATTGATTTCCACGTGAAGCTTGTCGAGTTAAAGGACTGAAACTGATTGCAAAACCAATTGCTATGCTTTCGATCTATAAAATTAAACACCTCGACATTTAAGATCCCATGTCACTACTGGAAAACAGAGTTTATGCTTTAGGGTCAGAGGCACTACTTATAAATATTTGACAAGACTGACATGGTACATAAATCCACGACTGTTTGTAGGATACTCCTGTGCGCAAATTGACAACCGCGTTTCACCCACCAAATACATTCTGTGAAGCGTTTTGAGACGACTCAACAACGTGAATAAGGCGCTATATCAAGTGCAAGGATTATTATTCTTATTATAAAGAAAGCAATTCATCCCTTTACACAGCCAGAGTCATTCAAACCCAAGACATTTACAACAGCAGCAAAGGTAGATGAAGATTGTTTGACTATCACCATAGAGAGATGGGTTTTATCACTAGATGATTGAGGGAGACTTACGCTTAGCTGAACCAGGATCTCATCCAGCATTTTAACGGCTTCAACAGTGGCTGCCTGTGTCTTCTTTGTCAGGTACTTTGCCTTAAATCCACCAGATAACAGAGAAAATAAGAGAGAGCAATGTAACAAAATATCCCACCGGCCCACAGTTAATCTGCGAGTCTGAATCATGTTCAGATGCCCTCTTCCCCTCATCCTAGACACAGTCACCTCCATCTATGATCGACAGCAAGTGAACTATTCAATACAAAGTTCTGAACATAAATAGTCTTGCCCCACAAAATACACAGTCACTACACTTTACAGTATATTCTGTGAAGTCCTACTCATTTCTTTCAAGCGCTCTGGGACGCTACCATGCATGAGCGGCGCTATATAAATGCAAGTTGTTGTTTCTATCACTGCCCCCGCCAAGATCGAACTTTAAAGTCAGATCAAAACTTGACCACCGCTGAAGGTAATTGCCCTGTGCTCTGTGCAACCGTTCACTCATCTCACCCAGATGACTAGCGAGTCAGCCTGAGCCAAACTGGGCCTAATTACCTTGTTGAAGGAGTCTTTGTTCTGGGTGTTCCTGCTCAGAAGGTTCCCAGCTAAGATCACACGGGATATTTCCGCAGCACTGCTCTGCTCTCCCTCGTCTCCCAATTGACCAGTCACCATGTCAATCAGCAGCTGCATGCCGAGGAGACTATCTGCGTTTCTTCCGCCCAGGCCGAGACCAGAGGCTAACAGAACATACCTTCAAACAAACAGTCATGTGGAATAAATTCTCTCAAAAACTATTCAACTAACCTTTCAATGGCATAAAGCACCAAACATTACTTGCTCTGCATTCCTGATCATCTAAGTGTAAAATGCAGAGAGTGACAAAGTAAGAGACATATAATGGGTAATATAATGGGAATGTCTACTCCTGATCTTGTGAGACAGCACAGTCCATTCATTCATCAACATCTGCAACTGTGGCTGTGCTTTCAATGGCAAGCTGGTTAAAAATGTACACTATGGTGGCCCCAAGCCTTAGCTCTCGCTAGTCTATGCTGAATCAGGTAAGCAGAATGAGTCCATCCAGGGAGAGAATGCACATCCCAATACAATACATTTCCATGTGTATATTTCCATGTGTAGTATGGTGTTTCAAGCATGGTGATGGGTTTCTGCATGTATCAAACACTCTGCTGACCCCCAAAAAGTGTCTGGAAGCTATGTCAGACTACATCAAGTGACTGATACCCTGGCTGATGACTGATACCCCGCCTCTCACCCATCAGGATCGGGTTCAGTCTCTCACCTGTCAGTAGCAGGACCTGCCATTTGCTGCTGTGGTGGGAGGTCAGCGGTACAGAAATCTTCCACGAGGAATTTACCGTCTCCCTGTTCCGTTCCCAACAATCCCAGAATTACTCCTGGCAAAGGAATGCACAGGCACATTAAATCCAACTCCAGAAACAACCTCACTCAATTTGCCTCAGGCAAATCAAATTGTCGAACCAACCTGTGACAAATTTCTGAACATCAATAGCTCCCTCCAATTTGATTCGCTGCAATTCATCCTCGAGAATAAGCTCGTCCAACTGATCGGTGAATTTTGTTCGCAGCGGCTGAGGCAACAGGTTGTGCTGAAAGGACAAAGAAACAATGTTAAATCTTTTTTTGTTGAGCGCATTCTTCAGTTGAAGTTCCAATTATGTCTAGAGTCCCTTAGACTCCTACCTCTTCACTGATCTCCCGCAGGATGGAGGGTTTCAGCTCCATGTGCTTGAAGAGCGTCCCGATCACACAGCACCTCTCCCCGAGCTGAAGTTCACAGAGCTTCTTCACTGGCACGTCAGCACCTGGAAGACAACAGCCAGTGCGTGCTGAGCCCCATTCCAACAGCACATCTGCTCGGGAGCATAGGAACAGGAGGAGGCCATTCAGCCCCTCAAGCCCGTTCCTCCATTCTATTTGATCATGGCTGAACTATACCTCAGCTCTAATTTAAATGTTTATTTTAAATTATTTTAAATATAAATGTTTACCTCAAAATGAAAGGCCTGCGGGGAAATATGTGGTGTAGGCGACTTATACTACAGGACATGTATATGGTAGGACAATAATTTGCAACAAATTTCCCCCCAGTGTTGTCGGCAGAGGACAGCAATGGTTTCAGGATGCAACATGCGGCAACAGGCCAAGTGCACAGCCAAGCGGCAGGAAAGCATCACTACAGATGGTTCGCTGGGCATGCAGGCTTTAAGGGGGCTGTTTATTCCCCCTTCTGCACAGTCAACCAAAAGCGGTATTGACAGAGTAGAGAATGAGGGCACAGTGCCATCCTCTGAAAATGCAGCACTCCGTAACATGGCATTGGAGTGTCGAGTACTGTCTAAGATTAGAAGCTCAAATCCTGAACCCACACCATCTGACTCAAAGTCGAGAGTGCTACCAATTTAGCCAGGCAACGGTACCGTTGGAATAACAGACTCTATACGTGCACTTCTTTCCGCAGAGCGACTCATAGCACCTTGGGACATCCTCCTGACGTGAAACGCGCTATTTAAATGTAAATCTGTACACTAAAATTTGCATTGTATTTACATTGACAAACTTGAACTTTGGTTTGTTCACACAAACACACGCCTACATGCGCGCGCCCACCGAGGACTTACCCCATTTGTTTTTGACTCTCTCGGCCAGAAAACTTTGCATCTGGATAAGACGAACGGCGTAGATGTGTGCATACTGCCGGTTAAAGTTGCGCTCTCCTAGCGTGAAGCGTTCCGAGCAGTTCTTGTAAGAGGAAGTGGGCACTCGGTCAAACGTGGGAGCATCTTCCATGGGGGCTGAGAGCAGAGTTTGAGTTTTCTGGGCAGCTTTGTCAGAGAACATTGTGCGACTCTGTGACAAAATGAAATTAGTGTGTTAACAACAACAACCAATTACATTTACACAGCGCCTTTCACGTCAGGGTGTCCCAAAGTGCTGGACAGTCAAGGATATGCACCCGAGCTGGAGTTTGGGATCGGGAGGGGTGGAGGGCAGGGGAAGGAGGGTGACCGACGATGTAGTCGAAGAGGAAGGTCTTGAGACAGGCCTTGAAGGAGGCAAGGGTGGCGCAAGGCAACGGGACTGTTATTATTAATTATGTTATGAGTGGCAAGAAGATGAACTGGAGTGTATTGCAAAGAAAACAAAATTATGAACCGCTCCAGGAACTAACTTGAATATTTAAATATTATAGTATTCTGAGAACATACACATGCAGATAAGGACTACGTGTGTGTATACAGCCATGTACCTATGTGTGTGTGTACAGCCATGTACCAGTGTGTGTGTGTGTGTGTGTACAGCCATGTACCTGTGTGTGTGTGTGTGTGTGTGTACAGCCATGTACCTGTGTGTGTGTGTGTGTGTGTGTACAGCCATGTACCTGTGTGTGTGTGTGTGTACAGCCATGTACCTGTGTGTGTGTGTGTGTGTGTGTACAGCCATGTACCTGTGTGTGTGTGTGTGTACAGCCATGTACCTGTGTGTGTGTGTGTGTGTGTGTACAGCCATGTACCTGTGTGTGTGTGTGTGTACAGCCATGTACCTGTGTGTGTGTGTGTGTTTGTGTACAGCCATGTACCTGTGTGTGTGTGTGTGTGTACAGCCATGTACCTGTGTGTGTGTGTGTGTGTACAGCCATGTACCTGTGTGTGTGTGTGTGTACAGCCATGTACCTGTGTGTGTGTGTGTGTTTGTGTACAGCCATGTACCTGTGTGTGTGTGTGTGTGTACAGCCATGTACCTGTGTGTGTGTGTGTACAGCCATGTACCTGTGTGTGTGTGTGTACAGCCATGTACCTGTGTGTGTGTGTGTGTACCGCCATGTACCTGTGTGTGTGTGTGTACCGCCATGTACCTGTGTACATGGAGTTTGTTTACGACAACGTTTAATGGCAGATGTTAATACAGAGGCAGGTTCTGGTCTCACTTTAAACAGCGACACCGAGACTGAGAGGGAGACCAGAGCCCGAGTGAGGAGTGAGGGAGGGAGTGAGTGACTGAGGGAGTGAGAGAGAGAGAGTGAGGGAGTGAGTGACTGAGGGAGGGAGTGAGAGAGAGAGAGTGAGTGAGGGAGGGAGGGGGGAGGGGGAGGGCAGGCGGAGAGCGCGGAGCTGTGGGCAGAGGCCCCCCACACACTCACAGCCGCTCAGGAGCCGCTGTGTTTCATTGCCAGCCTGTGGCGGCGGCGGCGGCGGCCTCGGCCTCTCCGCTCCGTGTCTCCCCCCCTCAGGGCCGCTGTACCTCAGGGCCGCCGCCGCCGCCACAGACGCCGCTGCGAGTCCTCCCCCTCTCGCGCTGCTCAGCCCGAGATTCCCGCCAACCGTCGCCCTCGCGACCCGGTCCAAACTGCGCATGCTCAGTGCTGCCGAGCAGGCGGAGGGCACGCCGCGCATGCTCAGTGCTGCCGAGCAGCAGGAGGGCACACCGCGCATGCTCAGTGCTGCCGAGCAGGAGGGCACGCCGCGCATGCTCAGTGCTGCCGAGCAGCAGGAGGGCACGCCGCGCATGCTCAGTGCTGCCGAGCAGGCGGCGGGCACACCGCGCATGCTCAGTGCTGCCGAGCAGGAGGAGGGCACACCGCGCATGCTCAGTGCTGGAGAGCAGGACAAACGTGCACGTGGCAATGGTCAACCCCGAGCCTCACAAAGCACACAGTCACTACTGTGGGTCAGCCTGGCTCGGGCGGTCACCCTCTCGAGCCCCCACGTCAGGTCCTGAAGGGCGGGCAGTCAGGCTCGGGCGGCCTCCGTGTACGGTCACACCGGTGTTCCGCAGAACTACCAATTCCAAAATGATTACAGCACTACTTTCCGGGTCCCAACTGAACTCACAAGGATTGTGGGCGTTCGCTCACTGACCGAGTCCGACACAAACAGCGTTAGCTGGACATGGACGTGAAGCTCTGTACACTCAAATGTTTTATTGATGTGTTTAGTCAACAACAACTTGCATTTACACAGCGCCCCTCATTGCATAGCGTCCCAGAGCGCTTGCGGGAGCACGACACCGAGCCGGGTGTAGGGGGTAAGGTGACTATAGGTACGGTTGAAGAGGAAGGTCTTCAGGCGCGACCTGAAGATGGGGAAGGAGGGGCAAAGCAGAGGGGTAAAGGGAGTTTTGGGGTGTAGTGTAGTGGCTGAAAGCGTGGCCACCGAGGGTGGAACAGAGGGTGCGAGGTACAAGCAGAAGGCTGGAGCCAGTCGAGCGGAGGCAATGGGTACTAGGTTGGGGAGTAAGCAAGTCGGAGAGATAGAGAAGTGCTGTGACTTTGATAATAGATAGTAGGTCAGGATTAACCAGCACACTGAGTTAGTTTCCTCTCCCGGCCTCAGCCCCCTCTAGGAGTCTTCCTTCTCATCTCCATGGGTGATGATGTAACACAGTGACTTATAATCAAGGTTTCCGGCCACGTCAATAGGAGTCACAGCAAGCACTTGCTCTACCTGCACCACAACAACAACAAATGACATTTACACAGTGCCATTTACAACAGGAGGACGTCCCAAGGCGCTGGACAGTCAGGGATTTGGACCCAAGCTGGGGGTTGGGATCAGGAGGGTGGAGGGTAAGGGAGGGAAGATGACCGAAGGCATGATCAAGGAAGACTTTGTGATGGGCCTTGAAAGAGGTTTAAATCGTGCCAAGGCCACACACCCTGGACAAAGGCCAAAGTAAGGCTCACTCACCTCTTCTTCACTGAATTTATCAGCTTGAGTCAGCAGAAGTCTTTTAAATCTGTGGCCAACAGAGAAGGGAAAAGAGCTTTAAGTTGTGTTACTGTATATCTTCAATCCATGACTGTTTGCTGCCACGTTTTGCCCACTACTGACTGCTAGGTAAACAGAGCCGTGTGTGTGGAGTAAGGAAACTTGCCCAAGACTTCACCCCGCCCAGGAATCAAACCCAGGTCCTCTCGCACTAACCACTACACTACTGGACTCCAAGACACAGTTATGTTTCTGGCCAGCCAGTGCATTTTATGATGAGAAATTTGACCTTCAGAATGAGTGTGTGCCTGTCAGTCAGGGAATGTAAGTACTGTACATCTAAGAATATGTCCTTCAAGAACAAACCACGTCTCAGACACTGTCTGCCACTCACTCGTCTTTGTTCAGGTTCCCCGTTGATTGAGGATCAAACAACTTGAAGGCATTGAGGATGGTTTCTTCTGCATCAGCACCTTTGGGAAGAAGATAAGTAAGCAACAGCTAATTGCTTGTCCTGGCTACTAACATCATCAACAACAATTTACATTTATCTAGCACCCTTCACACAGGGCGGCATCTCGGAGCACTTAACAGTGCTCAACTCAATCCACGACTGTTTGTGGGTCACTGCTGTGCGCAATTGTCTGCTGCGTTTCGCCCACAAAACATAGTGACTCCACTTTACAATATATTCTGTGAAACCCTTTGAGACGTTTCAACGACGTGATAAAGCTCTACAGGACTCCACTAGCTCCTCCATGCAGTAACTACTGTCTGTTTATTCCTCTGCACAGCATTACCACCTGCTGCTGTTGGCTCCTCAGTCCTTACCGTTCAGTTTCTCCCCGAAGAGAGTGAGGAAGATGGTGAAGTTCATTGGCCCCTTTCCCTCAGTCAACATTGCCTCCAATTCCTCATCGTTTATATTGATCTTACCTGCAAAGACACACTGAAGGTTAATAATCACAGAATGAAGTGTAACGCATTCTTGTTTTGCGTTCCCACTGGTTATAACTTTTTGGGCAAACAACAACAACAATTTACATTTACACAGCGCCTTTCACATCGGGAGGATGTCCCAAGGTGCTGGACAGTCAGGGATTTGAACCCGAGCTGGGGGTTGGAATTGGGAGCGGGCGAGGAGCAGGGATGGTGGGGTTAGGAGGGTGACCGAAAGCACAGTTGAAGAAGAGGGTCTTGAAAGAGGAAAGGGAGAGCGGGAGCGAGGCGAAGGGACTGTGGGATGGATTTCCAAAGGGTGGGAAGCAGAGAGACTGAAGGCCTGACTGCCAATGATGGGGTGGGCCGGGCAGGGGACATGGAGCAGGCTGAAGCCTGCTGAGCGGAGGGTCAGGTCGAAATGGAGTTAACAGGACATATAGGTAGGCAGGCACTCACCCAGTTGACCGTAGGTCTCTTTCAGGTCCTGTTTGCTGATGATTCCATCACGGTTCTGATCGATGCAACTGAAAGCCTACAAAATACACAACTCAGGGTTAAATCGGTGTCTGTGTGAATCCCTCATTCCTGGGATTAGCTCCTGAGCATAATTTTTTACTACCAAGAGATCTGTTATTTTTGCATACAATTCTACCTTTTAATCTTGTGCAAATGAAATCATTGCCCTGCTGAGTAACTGGATCTCCATAGTTTACTCCATAGTAAATAATTATAAAATAAATATCCTTGCATTTGATGCGACAGTGGGAAGCTGGGGATACGGATTTTTGAGACTCACCTCTTTAAATTCCTGTATTTGGGACTGCTCAAACATGGAGAAGACATTGGATGAGCCTTTCTGTCTCAGTTTGGCTGCTTTGTCTTTGGTAGCTTTCCTGCTTGCCTAGAAGCAACATACAATATATTCAGTGCACTGCCACGCTGTAATAATAATAATCCTTGCATTTGATACCAGAAAAATCTAGTGATCTGCACAATCTAATAGCCCAGTAACAAACGTATCAATAATTAGAATAATAATCCTTGCATTTTATACAGCGCCTTATCACTTCTTCTAGACATCTCAAAGCGCTTCACAGAATATACTGTAAAGTGTAGTGACTGTATACGCTTTGCGGGCGAAATGCGGCAGCCAATTGCACACAGCAGTGTCCCACAAACAGTCGTTGATTGAGTGTCCATATTATTATATTTTTTGAAGGGTTTGTTACCTCTGGAAAGTGATCCACCAATTGACTAACAGCCGGATTCCTATATACTGCCACGTAAACAGAGGCGTGTGGAGTAAGGAAACTTGCTTAAATACATGCCAAAGTTTCCAGCCTGTTTGACCTTGACAATTTGCACGAAGCAAACACACAGGATGATTAATACAATAATGATTATAACAATTATACCAAACACAGAGAGTAATGGTAGGAACGAAGAGCGAATAAAATAACATTAATGGGGATTAATGTAAAACATTGTGACACTTACCATGTTGTGTGACAAAGATTGACTACAAGTGCAGAGGTTACGTCCAGGCTATATAGTCCTGTTTATCTCACTCGGTCCTGGAAAGGATTATTCTAGGTGACAGACGGACTTTAAATGGAAGTTTTGAGTCCGGGTAACTGACTGCACGTCACACGGCTGTGATAAAGTGGATTCTTTCACAACAGTTAAGATACTGTGAAGTGGGGCTAGGCATTCCAGAATAGCATTAAGCCTTTAACACAGTAATCATTTAATTGGTACCCTATTCGCACTAGGAAGCTATTCGATCGGGGCTCCCTTTACATGCAGCAATAATAATAATAACCTTTGAATTTGAAATAATGCCTTATCACCTCGTTGAGACGTCTCAAAGCGCTTCACAGCATATACTGTAAAGTGAAGTGACCGTGTATTTCGTGGGCGAAACCCGTCAGCCAAATAAACATCTTTACTAACCACCAACATATTACTTGTCAACATAAATCAGAGGATATCCAAAAGCTTTACCACGTTGCATTAATACGGTATTATGGTTTTCATACAGTGTGCAAGTCTTACAATAAATACAAAATACACAAGCATTGAACGGTTGAAATGTCACACCTTTTCAGTTTTCTGTATTTCTAGACAAACCCAACAGCCAATTTGCACACAGCAATGTGCCACAACCAGCCAAGAGAGTGAACAATTTTATAATAATAATGCTTGCATTTGAAAGAGCGCCTTATCATGTCTTCGAGACGTGTCAAAAAGCTTCACATGACCTACTGTAAAGTAAACTGTGTATTTTGTGGGTGAAACACGGCAGCCGATTGCATAGAGCAGGGTCCCACAAACAGTCGTTGATTGAGTGACCGCATTATTATTTATTTCTTGATGGGATTATTACTCCCCGGAAAGCGATGCACCAATTGACTAACAACCGGATTCCTACTTACTGCTGGTAAACAGAGTGGAGTGTGTGGAGTAAGGTTTGGGCCTGCCCATGAATCGAACACAGGTCCTCTTGCTTGTGAGGCGAGTGCTCTAACCACTACACTACAGGATTCCATCTGTCCTTATCCATTGCAGTCGTTCTTAAAGGGCCATTTATATCCTATTTGAACCAAGCACAGCATAGACAGACTTAAAATATGTTCCATCTCCTCCACACATCAATGCCACTGGCATTGTAGCTTTTTATGCTCCCAATAATTCTACTTCTAAATAGTTAATAATGAATGATAAAGGTGTTAAGAGGAAAAGTGAACCCTAGGGAAAACAATGCTACTGTAATTTCAATTGGTTACTCACCAAAACAATACTCCTGACTGGATTCATGTAAAATATATTTTAATATAGAGATTCAGATGTGAAAAGTTAAATCAATTTCATTTAGAAATTATGTATCTCAATACATTTGTTCCATTCACAAGGTTGAAATTACCGTATTCAGTTGCTTATATAATAAATGTCTGTATAATGTTCCCGCTCTATATCTGAGAAAGCTCTGATCACCAGAAACTTGGCAGGTTCTACACATGAGGTACAAGTTCATAGATTACAAGAATAATAGCAAGGATTGTTAAACTCCTTGGGACATCTTCCCGATGTGAAAGGCGCTGTATACATTTAAATTTGTGTTGTATAATAACTGAAAGGTTGTAATAATCATAATCCTTGCGTTTGATGTAGCGCCTTTTCAAGTCGTTGAGACTCTCAAAGGACTGCACAGGATATACTGTGAAGCGCTTTGAGGCGTCTCAACAACGTGATAAGTCGCAACATCAAATGGTATACTATATCATTGACAGGATAAACAGGAAAAGTAAAGTGAATTGACTATATTTTGTGGGTTAAACATGGCAGCCAATTGCACACAGCAGCGTCCCACAAACAGTCGTGGAATGAGTGACCAAATTATTAATTTTTTTGAGGAGGGATTATTACCCCCAGAAAGAGTTCCGCCAATCGACTAACAACCGGGTTCCTACTGACAGCTAGGTAAACGGAGATGTGTGGAGTAAGGAAACGTGCCTAACATTTCACCCCGCCCAGGAATACTGACTGATGTGAGATCTGAAAGGACAGATCATCGAGATAGGGTTCTGAGTTAGTTACCCATTCGACGTAAGGCTGCAAGATTGCAATCAGTCATTGGCTGAACAGTGTGTGTTGTGCTGTGAGCATCGAATGATGCGATCTGACCAGCGTTCTTCGGGGGAACAAGCTAGCTTGAGGCACAACGTGAAATGCTGTAGGAATGTCCAGATGTGAGATCCAGTCACTTAGCGACAGCTCAATTGGTAGCTTTACGAAGCCGGAGGTCAATCAAGTCGCCATCTTGCAAGCGATGGCGGAGATGAGGGCTGCCCCGCGCCCGCTGCCTTCGTCGCTCTGGAGGAAGATGATGTCACAGTGAGGAGTCAACTCTCTCACCATTGAATGGAACCTGCTCTTGAAGCTGGGAGACAGGAAATGAAATAAGGACAGGCGATTAATATACCAGAACCACAGCTTTCGGAGTCCTGTTGCGTCGCGGTTAGAGCACTCGCCTCGCAAGCGAGAGGAGACAGGTTGTTTTCCTGGGCAGGGCGAAACGTTCCTTACTTCACATTGCCTCTGTTTATCTAGCAGTAAATTTGGAACCCGGTTGCTAGTCGATTAGTGGATCACCTTTCCGGGGCTAATAACCTCTTTAAAAATAATAATTTAAACAAAAAAATAATAATTTGATCGCTCAATCCACGGCCGTTTGTGGGGACGCTGCTGTGCGCAATTGGCTGCCGAGTTTCACCCAAAAAACATACAGTCAATTCACTTTACAGCGTATCCTGTGAAGCGATTTGAGACGCCTCGAAGACGTGAAAAGGCGCTGTATCAAATGCGAGGATTATTATTAGTATTATTTTGGCAGCTGGGCGGGACAGGACTCTAATACAACCACAACAACAAAATTACATTTGTACAGCGAATTTCACATCGGGAGGACATCCCAAGGCTCTGAATACAGTTCAGCTCCGAGGTGACCCCGGGTTGCAGGGTTACCAGGAGCTGACTGGGGTGGGATGGGTTGGGATGGGAGGATTCCCTGCCCCTAGTATTTAAGACTTTACACTGGAAGTTAAACTGAGGAAAATGCAGTGTGTGTACTCCTGCCTGACCTGCCCGCTCTTGCTGGGTTCCTGGGTCCTGGCCCGGTCAATGGCAGGAATCTAGGGACAAAGAGTGGAATGTAAGAACACAAATCGGCCATTCTTTTGAAAGAAAGCATTATTCTTTTAATTAAAGACTCGCGTCACGGGAGATCTTTAACGTCCACCTGAACAGGCAGATGGGGAGTCAGTTTAATGACTCATCCGAAGGACGGCGTCTCCGACACTGCAACACCGCTCCAATAATAATAATAATCCTTGCATTTGATATAGTGCTTTTCACGTCGGGAGGACGTCCGAAAGCGCTTCACAGAACACACTGTAAAGTGAATTGACTGTATATTTGTGGGTGAACGCGGCAGCCAATTGCGCACAGCAGTGCCCCACCATCAGTCGTGGATTGAAAATGACCAATTTGTTTTGTTTTGGAGGGATTATTATTTGGTGTGTGGAGTAAGGAAACTTGCCCAAGGTTTCGCCCTCCAGCACTGCATTGGAGTGTCAGCTTGGACTACATGATTGCATGTTGTTGAGACGTCTCAGAGCGCTTCACAGGATATAATGTAAAGTATAGTGACTGTTGTGTTTGGCGAACGAGTCGTGTGAGCACTTACTGAGGATGGAGCTTGTAAACTGAGCCATCAATTCCGACAGCCATCTTCATGGTTTCCTTCCTCTTGTTGTCACACAAGCGGTTGATCACGCCAGCCAGGCCTGCAGCACATATATGTGCTGCCCGCGTGGATACGCTCTCACACACCAAGTGCACGATTTCACAGTCGGCTTCTGACGGCAGCACCCCTAGTGTGGTCAGGATGTTATAGATCTGCTTCTGGTCGCTCCCATCACTGAAACACAGCGACAGAGAGAGAGAGAGAGGTGTCAAAATAGGAAGTAATACACCACCCGAGGCCGCTATGCCCCGACACTCTGGAACTCTCAATGCCTCAATCCCCTCTGCCTCACTGCCCCCCTCCTTGCCCGTCTTCAGATCACACCTTCAGACCCTCCTCTCCGACCGTGCCTAAGGTCACCTCCCTCTCTCTCCTTCTCGGCATCAATCTCCCCACTGTTAAACGCTTTGAGGTGCTACCCTGCATGAAGGGCGGACAGGTTAACCCCATACCAACCTGTCCGCTCCCTCTGCTCGGCCAGCCCTGGCCTACTCCATGTCCCCCAGCCTGCTCCGTGTCCCCCGGCCCAGGAAGAACCAAAGGGAGTTCTTTACCTTTCAATTTGAGAGAGAAACTTGGTTTCGAAGCTGCCTCTGGTTTTGAGTAATTCCGAAGCTTCACCGTTGAAGAGCAGGTTTTGATTGACCAGTTTCAGTAACACAAGGCGGGTTACCTCACCCATGTATTTACCACCGATAATCTTCTCATATCTGTTCAGGAACGAGAAACTCACATGTAAACAGTTCAGTAGCCTTTCGTGCTGTTTCTGCAAATCTTGGGGATCAATCCAACTACCTTCCTGATCTTTATAGACATGGTGTGTACTAATAGTGGAGTCCCATAGTGCCTCGCAAGCAAGAGGACCCGGGTTTGATCCCGGGTGGGTCAGGGTGAAACCATAGGCAAGTTTCCTTACTCCATGTACATGCCTGTGTTTACCAAGGAGCAAGTAATTAAACCAATGAGAAACACTTCTCAGCTTATCTGCCTGAGCATCAGTGCATTAGCTGACATGCATTCAATGCTTATCATCAGTACATGTTGAGTGTTAACCAATGCAGTTCCACCACTTGCTATCTTCTGCCTCAACCGGTAGCTAAAAGGTAAAACGGAGCAATTAGAGACATGTTGAGCAGCTTGAAACTGCTGAGGCCGGGATTGTCGAGTTCCATGCCACTAGAGAGTTGCTGAGAATGTGAAGTTTCGATCCCAGCACCAATGACGTATAGTCAAACAGACACAGCGCAGACTCTTGACTCCAACTCCTTGCCAGTGCAGCGAAATCAAGTGCAAACAGTTTAATTCCGCTCAGCTCGCGAGGCGTAAACAGCCATTAGCTGAGTGGGAAACAGCAATTGCAGTTACCTAGTAATGGCTAATTCCCGTTAGCCAGTTTGGACTGATGGGCATTGGCTGCGTAATAGGCCATCATTACTCTCCGACAAACTGAGATTTATGGTTCATTCATAGAGTGGTGTCCACTTGAGAGGCCAAAAAAACAAGCTCTGGCCAGCAACACAAGCCTGGAGATAGCTGTTGTTTTCTCAGCTCTCGGTTAGAAGTGTTGTTAAAGGTCAGGCCAGTGATTGTATCCAGAATATTATATTGAAGGGATTATTACACCTGGAAAAACTGATCCGCCAATTGACTAACAACCGGGTTCCTACTTACTGCTAGGTCAATAGAGTAAAGATATCAAGCAACATGGAGGATAAGTCCTTCAGGTTAGCACTTGACGTGAAATTTACTTACAATTGGTGACCTGGATTGAGAGATGCCTCGTCGACTACACGATCGTATTCCAAGCGAAACTCCTCCAGCTCCCCTGTATCCCCGAACCCTCCCCATTCAGTGTTCACGCACATCCGTCCCTCCTCTCCGTCTACCAGCTCCATGTTTTTCATTTCCTCCATGTAACAGGCATTACAGCCAGTGCCTGGAATTACACACACACACAGCCAGCGATTAGACAGAGACATTTCTTTCAACGGAATAAAGTTGTACAGGGTGTCCACACAAAGTGCTGTTACCCCACTCTCTTTGTGTATGTGTGTGTGTGTGTGTTTTGTTGTGCTGAATTTTTTCATTTCCGTTGCAGAGGCTCTGAGTGTAACAATGTCTGATAACAATCATTCTTTGCAATTGATACACTGCCTTATCGCGTCGTTGAGACGTCTCAAAGCGCTTCACAGGATAGACTGTAAAGTGCAGTGACTGTGTATTTTTGGGGCTAAACGCGGTAGCCAATTCCACACAGGGGCGTCCCACAAACAGTCGTGGATTGAGTGACCAATTTTATCCGGGGGATTGTTGGCCAGTAACAGCCTTACTCTAAGAACTATTCTAAGAACCGCACCTCAGGCACTGGCAGCATCAGCATCCACTGATACACACCTCACCTCACCAAGCCAGTCAGGAACCCGGGCGTCTTGTTTGACCCTCCCCCTTACCCGTGCCATCAACTGCGGAAACTCCCTCCCTGTTGGCCTCCCCAGCTCTTCCCTCCACAAGCTGCAGATCATCCAGAACTCTGCAGCTCCGTGATCCCATCACCTCCATCCTTGCCCGACTCCACTATCTCCCCATCCCACAATCTCTTTGCCTTGCTCCCTCCAAGGCACGATTCAAAACTCTCCTTTTCGTCCTTGGCTTCAAGCTGCCCTCCTATCTCTCTGCCCTCCCTCACCCCAGACCTGCATACCCCCAAACTCGGGTCCTGATCACTGACTGTTCAGTGTCCTGGGACGTCCCCCCCAGTTTTGTTGTTGTAATTTTGTTGTTTTGTGATGACTTAGGCTGCCGATATTTCCTGGGCTGTGACCGGCTCTGGGAGGTGGCATTGCGCCTGCCTTTTGAGGATTGATGACGTGAGCTGTTGGGATCCTGTTAATTATTCACTGTGAGCTGAGCTGTTTATGCAGCAGGACTGACCACGCACCACTCCGAGCTGACTTTCCCGGATCACTCCATCAGCTTCCGCCCCAGTGTTTGCTGACGACAGCTGTGTTTCCATTATGCTATGGTGGGGCTGTTATTGACTGCAAAACCAAAAGCAGTTCTTTCTGCGACGTTTTGTGAGCTCCCTCTTTTCTGGTCTGTACATCATGAGGTTGGGGCTGTGTTGGGGCCTTGTTCCCTCCTTCAAGGCCTATCTTATGACCCTCCTCTTCGACCGCGCCTTCAGTCACTGTCCTACCGCCATCCTTCCTTCCCTCCACCCCTCCTGATCCCAACCCCCAGCTCAGGTCCAAATCCTTTTGACTGTCCAGCGCCTTGGGATGTCCTCCCGATGTGAAAGGCGCCGTATAAATGTCGCGTGTTGTTGTGGTTATCATTGCTTATGTTATTTGGGTGACGTTAGGCCTTTCCATTATCTTATCATTTCAATGTCACCAAAAAACAGTAGCTGTATGTCCCCCTTACCCACGATCAGCCCGACCTCACAGCTGTGGTCCTCATAGTAACTGGAGATCATTGTTGCCACGGTGTCGTTCACCATAGCAACCACGTTCATTTCGATATCCTGCAACAGAGAGAATTTAGATGTTGAAATATTCACGTTTCCGTTTAGCTCCGCGTCTGATGTACTTGCATCTTAAAATAAAAACTTTAAAACTAACATTTCTCCACTTTCATTCCTTCATCTCATAATCCTTTGACGGCTACGTGTATTCCTGTGGCGTAGTGGTTAGGGTGCTCGCCTCGCAGGCGAGAGGACCCGGGTTTGATTCCCGGGCAGGTTGGAGCAAAACCTTAGGCAAGTTTCCTTATTCCACACACACACACACACACACGCACCTCTGTTTACCTAGCAGTGGAGTAATAGTCCCCTCGAGATGTCTCAAAGCAATTCACAGGATATATACTGTAAGTGGATTGACTGTGCATTTTGTGGGCGAAATACGGCAGCCAATTGCACACATCAGTGTCCCACAAACAGCCGACCAAAGTGAGCGACCAAATTTTTTTATTTGGTGGGATTGTTGGCCAGGACACCGGGAAAAAGAAACTCAGCACCACAGATCATCTTTAAAGTCCACCTGAACAGGCAGAGGGGGAGCGAACTTTAAAGTCTCATCCGAAGGATGGCACTTCCGACAACGAACACCCACCCCCAGCGCTACATTGGAGCATCAGCTTAGATTGTGTGATCCCAAGTCCCGATGTGGGGGGGGGGGGCTCAAACTCACAACCTTCTGACTCAAAGGCAAGAGAGAGAGAGAGAGAGAGAACACGACCGACTGAGCCAGGCAGATGTACATAATGAATGTTTGAATCAGGGAACTGTGGTAAGGCAAACAAACACTAAGCACAGATCGTCACATTATAGGAATATTAATATGATTCATAAAAGTAGCCAATGTAAACTCACCCCTCTCCTTTTAATGGCATCACGAAGGAGCCCCACTATATTGTTACCCTCAGCTCCCGAGGCCTTAAACCCTTTGGTCCAGTTTAGAAGAATTCCCTGTGGAGGATAAAGGTTACTGTGATCACTGGACGCTGGACAGTCAGGGATTTGGACCTGAGCTGGGGGTTGGAATCGGGAGGGGTGGAGGGCAGGGAGGGTGGTAGTTGGGTGACTGAAGGCGCGGTCAAAGAGGAGGGTTTTGAGACAGGCCTTGAAGGAGGCAAGAGAGGGGTGAGGCAAAGAGACTGTGTGATGGAGTTCTAGAGGGTGGGGCCAGAAAGGCTGAAGGCCCGACCACTGATGGTGGGCCGGGCGGAGTGGAGTAGGCTGGAGCCCACTGAGCAGACAGGTTGGTGTGGTGTTAGCAGGTCACAGAGATAGGGAGGAGCACCAAACAAGGACCCAACACTGCTTTGCTGCTTACGGTCTTGTGATCTCTCTCACCTTGTCAATGTCCTCGTGACGGACGGGGAAGGAGAATGTGAACCCGAGTGGCAGCTTCTTGTGCTTTATGTTGTGTCGATCCAGGAAGTTGGAGATACACTGAGCGATATAGTCAAACAGCTGCCAAAGGAGAAATATTTAGTGTTGGAAACAACTCTGTTTCGTGGTTGAGAGAGAGATAAAACAATTCATTTCATATTGCAGTAAAGTTCCCAAAAGAGGTACAAAGGAATAAACTAAAAACACTCATTGCAGCGTAGTAAACCAGTTAATTTATTCTTACTCGATTTGCTTGCCAGATAGCGATATCAATGGCAAGCATGGTGATGAGTTTCCACAATTTTTGTCAGGTCAGGTTATCAAGGGATACGGGGCAAAGGAGTGTAATTGGAGTTGAGGTGCAGCTCAGCCGTGATCTAATAGAATGGTGGAACAGGCTCCAGGGGCTGAATGGCCTCCTTCTGTTCCTATGTGTCAGGCAGCCAACTGACCTTCAATGGAGTCCCACGTCAGACACTGAGACAATGGGTACCATTATAAAGCCTTACCATTTGTGCTGTGCCTGTCGTAACATCTACTGGGATTGAGTACATCTGGGGAATGGTTGCAATTTTCCAATCGCCCTCTTCATTTTCACCAACTTTCACCAGCATCACGCGGAAGTTTGTGCCCCCCAGGTCCAGTGAGAGGAAATCTCCCACCTCTGAGTGCAACAGAAGGGGAGAGAGAATAAGAACATAAGACCCTTAGGATTTGGGGGCTTGAACCCACAAGCTTCTGACTCGGAGGCGAGAGTCTACAAAGGCTACCAAACTACATTACAAATCAAGTAAGCATTGACGGATTGCCAATGGGTATTAGGCTAACCTATCATGATTGAATAAAAGCTCTCATAATAATAATAATAATCTTTGCATTTGATATAGCGCCTTATCCAGTCATTGAGACGTCTCAAAGCGTTTCACAGAATATACGATAAAGTGAATTGACTATATTGTGGCAAAACACAGCAGCCAATTGCATACAGCAGTGTCCACAAACAGTGGTGGATTGAGTGACCAAATTATTATTTTTTGGAAGAGGGATTATTAACCCCAGAAGTGATATGCTGATCCTACTAAATGCTGGGTAAACAGAGGTGTATGCGTGGAGCAAGGAAACTTGCCTAAGATTTCGCCCTGCCGGGAATCGAACCCAGATTTCTCGCTTGTGAGGCGAGCGCTCTCACCACTGAGCTACAGGACTCGAGTGTCTGATCAGTCTGTGTTACCTGAGCCATCGGGTGTGCTACACACATAGGTGGGGAGCATCTTGACACTGGCTGCCTCGTGGGTCTCGATCCGCAGTCCTTTCTCCATCTCGTGCTGTAATCTCCTCGTCACCTCCACCAGCTCCTCCTTCTGCAGGTGAAACTCAGACAGAATCTGCTCCACCTGTTGGGGGGCAAGACAGCGATCAATTAGTCAGTGAGGCACCGACACAATGAACACATTTATAATAATATTAATAATAATAATCCTTACATTTGATACAGGGCCTTATCACATCTTCGAGACGTCTCATAGTGCTTCACAGCATAGACTGTCAAGTGCAGTGACTGTGTGTTTTGTGGGCGAAATACGGCAGCCAATTGTGTACAGCAGCGTCCTGCAAGCAGTCGTGGTTTGAGTGACCAAATTATTATTATTATTTTCTTTTATTTTTGAAGGGATTATTACCCCCTGGAAAGCAATCCGTCAATCAGCTAACAACTGGGTTCCTATTTACATGCTGGGTAAACAGCGGAGTGTGGAGTGAGGAATAAGGAAGCTTGCCTACGGTTTCATCCTGTTCGGGAATCGAACCTGGGTCCTCTCGCTTGAGAGGCGAGTGCTCTTACCACTATGCTACAGGACACCACAGAATTATTATTAGTGAGATTTGTTTACCACTGTAACACTGACGTGTCCGTACCCAGATATACACAAGTCCATACTGTTATTGTAAATTGCATCAGTTTAGACATTTATATCAGTGGGTAAATACAACTGAGGGCAAAACACCGAGAAAGTATTGTGGATGTTTTGGTGTCAGCGTTAAAGATGACGTCTTATTTTTCTGAAAAGTACTGGAGTGTGGGATACTGTACTAAAGAGACTGTTTCCTGGAATACCCCATCAATCACTTGTCTATAAAAGGACTTATCTATACCATTTTTTTTAGGAGTGTGGATGAGCAACAAAGCTGAAGTCACATGGTCCTCTGCAGCTTCATTATATGTAGAAGTGAGGACGTAATCATTTCTCAACAAGTATTTATGATAAGATACTTGGAAATGACGTCACCACAGGATGTATTTCACCTGTTATTCACCAACTTAACGGTTTCTGACTGTTATAAGCGAGAAGTCCCGGGTTCGATTCCCGGGCGGGTCTGTGCGAAACATTAGGCAAGTTTCCTTACTCCACACACGCCTCTGTTTACCAGCAGTCAGTAGGTTGTTAGTCGATTGGTAGATTGCTTTCCGGAGGGTAATCATTCCTTTAAAAAAAAAATCGGTCACTCGATCCACGACTGTTTGTGGGACACTGCTTTGCACATTTCGCTGCCGCGTTTTACCCCCAAAATATAGTCAATCGACTTTACAACAACAACTTGCACTTATATATCACCCTCTACGCAGGGTACCATCTCAGTACATTCTATGATATAGCTCCTTATCACGTTGTTGAGACGTCTCAAGCGCTTCACTGGATATATTGTAATGTGTAGTGACTGTGTATTTTGTGGCTGAAAAGCGGCAGCCAAATGTAAGGGTTATTATTATTATCAATATGATTAAAGCAACCACTTTACCACGTCTAACTGTGATCGCCAGGTTTCCTTCCCATTGGTTTTGTCCCACTGGAGTTGCTTATAAAACGTGTCTGTGTAAAAAAGTTCTAACCCTGAACAAATTGAAAAAGAGAGCAATTATCTACATTTCTTTCCCACGTCAAATTCCCTCTCTATCTTTCAAACTTAAGGCATCCATTAATACCGATTGATAGCCTTTTAAACAATTTAAATAAAAGTTAAAAATTACAAAGGTCTTGTAATAAGAATATTATTATTATTATTCTTGTGTCGCCCACAAAATATTCAGTCGATTCACTTTACGGCAAATTCTGTGAAGCGCTTTGAGACGTCTCGAAGACATGATAAGGCGCTGTATCAAATGCAAGGATTATTATTATTAACACATTAAAAAACATTAATGTGTGTGCGTTCCTTTTTTTTTTTACCTTTTCCATCTTGCAACGCTCAATTCTGGATCTGTGTCTCGGCATCAGTGTTGGTTTGGTGTCAGCGTGGGGATCAGTCTTTGAAGTTTTTCCCTTTCGGGACGTGTGTCTCGCTCTCACAGAGTCGGGGGGTGTCTGCTCTTTCTCTGGGACTTTCCTCAGACTTTCTCCACGAGGACTGTTCCCTTCCCCACCCCTACCTCTCTCTCTCGGGTTAACTTGGCTCCTCGCTACGGCACACGGTTGATTCTTGGCTGCTGCTCTCTCTCTCTCTCTCTCTCTCAGTCTCTGCTCCAGTTCTTGGAAACGCTCTCCCTCTCTGCTATCCTTTCCGCCGTCTCCGTCTCGAGTGGCTCGTTTTGTCCTGTTTCTCTGTCGCTCTCTCTTCTCCTTCTCCCTCTCTCGCTCAAAAGCCTCTCCATCACCCCCGGCAACAGAGCCGGATACCTGTTCATCCCGGCAATAGAGCCAGACCTCCCGTCACCTTGGCAACACACCCACCTCCCGTCACCTTGACAACGGTGTCAGTGTTACCTCTCCCTCTCGGTCCAGGTTTCCCCCGCCCCACCGTCTGTGCGCTCAGGCTTTCAGCACACCTGTTTCTCTGGGGGCTTATTATCCTGGAAAGTGTTCCGCCCATCAACTAACAACCGGCTTCCCACTGACTGCTCGGCAAACAGAGGTGCGTAGAGTCAGGAAACTTGCCTAACTTGACTGGGAATTCAACTCGAGCGCTCTGACCAACACGCTACGGGTCTCCACCGACAGGAAAAGAAATCAACATTTGATATTTGCTGCGGACAGTCGTAACATTTATCTATATATGACCGATTTTTTAAAAATTCCATTTGATCCTGTAATTTGCGCGTTAGAAGCACAGGATGTCTTCATACACGTATTATAGTAGTAGTAATTATGGAATGTATGGTACAATAGTCATTAATGTACCAAAATAACTTTACCGACAATTTATATATTTCACAGACAACTTGACGACACAAGAAAATATTAGACAAAAAGGGCCTTTACTGCATAAAGCTGATCTGTGTATTTGACCAGACACCAACCTATTCTGTACTTAGAAAGTGCTTAAAACAGAATGAGGTGCAATATTTAAAACAGCATGAACATGAAACGTAGAAAAGATCATTCAAATAAATAACACGAAACGTAGAAAGGATCATTCAAATAAATAACACGAAACGTAGAAAGGATCATTCAAATAAATAACACGAAACGTAGAAAAGATCATTCAAATAAATAACCAGGAAAACATAACAAGGCTTAACAAGGATTAACAGGGCTTGAAATAAGTGCTCTGGGATTACTACAGTGCAAATAAATCTTCACATTGATCACCAATGCATTAAGATGCATATTGGTGAATGGATCACATTAAGCTCTTGTTGGATCAAAGATCCTGCGACTGACAATGCCTAAAAAGAGCCTAAAAAAAACAACTCAGAAATCTTCTTAACCCAAACACGATCTCACACACAGAACACAACACGTAAGGCAGGCAGATGGCTCGAGGATCACGCGTGAATGTTCTGTAACCCACGTAACATTTCAAACCCGGGCCTGACAAAACAAACCCGTCACTTGTTCAAAACTAGGAACACAAACAAATGAGACACGTGGTCTAAAAATTCAAGGCACAAGGAGAGCGAGCTGGAGTGGCAAATAGCCAAATGTTTAGTACTTACAGCCTCAAAGTCTGACAAGTCCGCTGGAGCTCAGAGTTCACATCACTGACAGAAAGCGACGAGGAGCCAGATTGTTCAAAATTCATTGTGCGAACATGTAGAACACTCACTGACAGGTCAAGCAATGGCCTTAGACGACTAACATGGCAACGTCACCAACCCTCCTGAACGGTTTGTTGAGAAGTATTTTACTGCATCAACAACAACAACAAATTATTTACACGGCGCCTCTCGTGTCGGGAGGACCTCCCAAGGTACTGGGCGGTCAGGGATTTGGACCCCAGCTGGGGATTGGCATCAGTAGGGGTGGAGGGCAGCGAGGATGGGGGTAGGAGGGTGGCCAAAGACACAGTCAAACAGGAAGGTCTTGAGATGGGAGGCAACGGAGGGAGTGAGGCGATGAGTTCCAGAGGATGGGGACAGAGAGGTTGAAGGCCTGACCCCCCCGCCCCCCATTGGTGGTCCTAATAACGCACAAGTGAATCGTCACCTCAATAGCCAGAAGCAGTTTGTGTGACATTCCAAACGTAGGATTTTCAGTGCGTTTCACATTTCACATGAAAACACAGAGAGGCAGCGGCTCAGTCACTGGTGAGTGACGCTCTCCAATCCCTGCACGCAGCACAGGGAACGCCTTGATCCTGTCTAACCTGGCCCCACACTGCCTAATGAGCAGGAACCCAACACGGCAGGCAACTCAACTCCCACTCAAGCTGAGGGACGTTGACAGGAATCGACGGGCACAGAGTCCCACCACTGAACCACGTTACTCACGCACCAGCAGAAATAAAGGGGAAGGTGTTTCGGTAATGATACAGACAGCACACACCAGTGGGAACGGCAGTGTTAGAGCTACAGTTAGTGTTTGGCGGCAGAATCCCTGGGGTAAAACTCGGCCAGGACACTCTGCGGGATTCTCTTCAGCATCTCCTTCGGGAAGATTCGCAGTAACTTCCAACCGATGTCCAGGGTCTCGTGGACGGTGCGGTTTTCATAGGCTCCTAGTGGAACAGACCAGAGGCGTCTTAGCAAACAGTTATGTGGAGTCCTGTAGGGTAGTGTTTAGAGCTCTCACCTCGCAAGCGAGAGGGAAAAACCTTAGGCTAGTTTCCTTAGTCCACACGCACACTTCTGTTTACCAGCAGCAGTAAGTAGGAACTGGTTGTTAGTCGATTGGTCAATAATCCCTCCAAAAAAAATAATAATTTAGTCGCTCATTCCATGACTGTTTGTGGCAGACTGTTACGCCCAATTAGTTGCTGCGTTTTGCCCATAAAAATACACAGTCTCTACACTTTATGGTGTATTCTGTGGAGCGCTTTGAGACAAAGCGCTGAATCAAATACAAAGATTATTATTATTATTATTATTATAAAGCTCACCCTGAACAATAAAGTTCTTCTCAAACTTCTGCAGGAATTCCAGAAACAACAGGTCATCCGGAGTCAGAGCTTCCTCACCCACCACCGCCTTCATAGCTTGTACATCCTTCCCAATGGCATAGCAAGCGTACTGCAGGGAGAGGGAACAGAGGCTCTGTTAAGATGGGGAGGAAATATGGTGGTTGATCTCTCTCTCTCTCTCTGTCTCTCTCCAAACAAGGAGACACAATCGTATGCTTAGAGGTGAAATCTGAGGGTGTTTGTTCACACAGCGAGGGTTGTGAGAATGTAGAATGCACTGCCCAACTTGCAATAGATACAGAAACAAGTGCATGTTTAAATGTAAGATAGATAGATACTCGAGAGATCAGGGTATTAAAGGATAATGAAGAGAATGCAAGGAAATAGTTGGGATCGGGAGGGGGTGGAGGCAAGGAGAGTGGAGGAAGGAGGATGGCCGAAGGCATGGTCGAAGAGGAGGGTCTTGAGATGTGCCTTGAAGGAGGCAATGGAGGGCGTGAGGTGGAGGGACTGGAGGAGGGAGTTCCAAAGGATGGGGGTGGAGAGGCTGAAGGCCCAACTGGTGATGGTGGGACATGGGGCAGGCCGGAGACCATTGAGTGGAGGAAGCGGGCAAGTCGGTAAGGAATTAGCAGTTCACAGAGGCAGGGAGGAGCAAGGCCGTGGAGGGCTTGTCCACAAGTCTAGGTCTAAACTGTCTTACTTACCAGCTGGTTGGAGACGTCTGCATGGTCCTTGCGTGTCATGCCTTCCCCAATAGCTGACTTCATCAACCTCGAGAGTGAAGGAAGGACATTGATTGGTGGATAGATCTGCCGGACAAAAGCATCACCATTTAGTCCCTCGCACCAAATAGAACTTTGATTTTTTAAACCAGCAAATCTTAGGAGTAAGTTTGCATTTGAGAGATGTCTGCAAACACCGATTAATATATTGATGTCGCTGTCTGGCCAAGCTTTCCCGCTTGTTAGGGTTTTGGCTGCAGGGTTAACAGGAGCTGGGAGGGAGGATTCCTTGCCCCCAGTAACTGGTCTGCCCTTCCAGGTCCTGCCAATGACTCCATGTTATCAGGTTCGCTCAGGGTTAGACTGATTAGGAACATAGGAAAATAGGAACAGGAAGAGGCCATTCAGCCCTTCGAGCCTGTTCCGCTCTTTAATTAGGTCATAACTGATTTGTACCTCAACTAATCCTTTCAATTCCGATTTCCCGCTTTCTCCCTATACCCCGTAATACCGACCTACCAAAAATCTATCAATGATTAAGACATACCTGCCTGTTGTGCAACTGTCGATCCACATAGATCTGCCCTTCTGTGATATAGCCCGTAAGGTCAGGGATAGGATGAGTGATATCTAGTCAAACACAAAATGGTATAAAAGCAAATTGAACTTAAAAGCCATTTATACCAACAACACCACCTTATAACAGTGTCTCCTCTCTGACAGATATAAACATCTGAAATAACACAGCTGGGTTTGAGTTTATATGTGTCTCGGCAATCCAAAGCCAGAATGACACTGCACACACTCAATCACACTGCAACGCTGACTGTATTTCATTTCAGCAGCGATTTCCAGCTATGAAGCGTTTTGAGACGTCTCGAAGACGTGATAAGGCACTGTATCAAATGTAAGGATTATTATTATTATGTAGGTGAGACAGGTAGTAACGTACATCCTCACAACACAGTCCGTCACCGTGCTCTTATAACAGTCAGTGTCCCTTAAAGATTCTCCAAGGACACAATGTGACGTGCCGTTAGCTCACCATCGTTAGGCATGGTTAAGATGGGGATCTGTGTGATGGAGCCGTTCCTGCCCTCTACACGCCCGGCTCTCTCGTAAATCGTGGCCAGGTCGGTGTACATATAGCCAGGGAACCCCCGGCGCCCAGGGACCTCCTCCCGAGCGGCTGACACCTATTGTGGGGAGAAAGCGAGGAAAACTGTTACTGCTGCACCTGGTTAACACCACTATGCAGCGAGCTGTACGGAATCCATTGCGGTTAGAGCGCTCGTCTCTAAAGTGAGAGGACCCAGGTTTGATTCCCAGGTGGGTCGGAGCGAAACCTTAGGCAAGTTTGCTTACTCACGCACACACGCCCGTGTTTAGCAGCAGTGAGTTGGAACCCGCTTGTTAGTCGATCGGCGGATCGCTTTCCGGGGGTAATAATCCCTTCCAAAAAAATTTATAATAAATTGGCTGCCCCATTTCGCCCAAAATACACAGTCAATCTCAACGACTTGAAAAGGCTATTGTATTATTATCCGTGTGTCACGGAGATCGTGATTTACTCCTGCTTAAAATCTTGCTCCCGTCGCCCCCCGATGTGAAAGGCACGATACAAGTGTAATTTTGTATGGTATATTATTACAGGATTCTTTCCTTTTCTTTACCAAGGGAGCGATTGATTGCCTTATTTGGCTTTACCTCTCTGAGCGCCTCTGCGTAGGAGCTCATGTCTGTCAGTATCACTAGCACGTGTTTCTCACACTGGTATGCCAGGAACTCGGCTGTTGTCAGGGCCAGGCGAGGGGTGATGATGCGTTCAATGCTGCGGGAGATAAGAGGAGATAAGACAGCACTTTTATTCAGTCTGAGTTCCCGCTTCTAACCCGTTCAGATGTAGTTCACATAATGAAATGTAACGTATAATAATAATCCTTGCATTTGATACAGCGCCTTATCATGTCTTCGAGTCATCTCAGAGCACTTCACATGATGCACTGTAAAGTGTAGTGACTGTATATTCTGTGGGCGAGATGCGTCAGCCAATTGTGCACGGCAGCGCCCCCCCCACAAACAGTCGTGGATTCAGTGACCATATTTTTTTTAAATTGACTATTACCCCTGAAAGCGATCCACCAATCGACTAACAACCAAGTTCCTGCTTACTGCTGGGTAAACACAGACGTGCGTGTGTGTGGAGTAAGGTTTCCAGCAGAAGTAAATCGCTATCGCTGAGATACACTGACTTACGTCGGGTCATTGGCAAGATTCAGGAACAGACACACATTATCCATTGAACCGTTCTCCTCAAAGTCAGACTTGAAGAACCTAGCGGTCTCCATATTCACCTGCATAACATAACAAGTTACAGTAACACGCCCCAGTCAGTCACACACATTAACTCACTGAACCTTTCTCCTAATCTCTTCTCGTTACAGGCTCTTATCACACTCACCCTATAGCTAGTGGATCTCGTGTTACAGTAACAATTTGCATTTACACAGCGTCCCTACGCAAGGTAGAGTCCCGGAGTGCTTAACAGTGGCAGAGCGGGAGGGGTGACTGTAAGCACGATCGAAGAGGAAGGTCTTCGGGAAGGATCTGAAGATGAGGAAGCAGGTGGAAAGGCACAAGGATAGAAGGAGAAAGTTTTGGGGGCGCAGTGGCTGAAAGCACAACTGCCGATGGTGGAAGGAAACCAAGGTGACGAAGGACATGCGGGAGGCCGGAACGAGCCAAGCGGAGGCAGGAGATGGTAGAGTGGGGAGAAAGCAGGCCGCAGAGGTAGGGAGGTGCAAGGACGTGAAGGGATTTGTAGACGAGTGTGAGGATCTTGACGTCAACCTGTTCTGTGATAGGGAGTGAGTGGAGCCTGGCAAGGGCTGGAGTGATGGGGGTACGGAGTTTAGAGCGGGTAAGTATGCAGGTGGTGGAATTTTGAATGAGCTGTAAAGAAGAGTGGATGCCTTACTCACCCCCATAGCAGCAAACACAATGGCAAAGTTTTCTTCACTGTAATCCATAACGCTTTTGGGTTTCCTCACTAGCCCAGCCTGGCGACAGATCTGGGCAGCAATCTGTGCAGAGAGACCAGCAATTACTTGCACATCATCAACTGCAATGCAAGTCAGTAACACAGCAAAATAATAATCCTTGCACTTAATCTAGCACCTTATCGTGTCGTTGGGATGTCTCAAAGCGCTTCCCAGATACACTGGAAGCAAATTGACTGTATGTTTTGTGGGTGAAACGCGGCAGTCAATTGCGCACAACAGTGTCCCACAAACAGTCGGGGAATGAGTGACTTTTTTGGGGAGGGATTATTAACCCTGGAGAGCAATCTGCCAATTGACTAACAAACAGGTTCTTACTTACTGCAAGGTAAACAGAGGGCGGGTGGAGTAAGGAAACTTGCCTAAGTGAAATCAAACCCGGGTCTTCTCACTTGCAAGACGAGGGCACTAACCACTGCACTACGGGAATCCACAAACTTCACTATTGCATAGTCAGTCTTCAGACTAGAGTCGCTGTATATTTTCCGGACACTTGTACCCACCTCACTGTGTGGTAAGCCAGCGGCTGAGAAGATGGGGATTTTCTGCCCGCGAGCAATGCTGTTCATGCCATCGATAGCAGATATCCCCGTCTGGATCATCTCCTCGGGGTAGATACGGCACTGGGGGTTTATAGGCTGGCCTGTGGGGCAAGCAAAATAAACTGGTCAAAGTGGTGAAGATCAGGGTGACTCGTGCTCTGTTAATTCTCTTTAGTATCAGCCGTAAAAAGGTAAATGTAATTTAATAATAATATAGCGCCTTATCACGTCTTCAAGATGTCTCAAAGCGCTTCATGTACTGTGAAGTGAATTGACTGTGTAGTTTGCTTTATTAAATGCAAGGATTATTATTATTTGAAGGATAGAGCTATGATCACGTACCCATGATGTCTAAGTAATCCTCCGCCAGGACAGTGGGGCCTCGATCGATCGGTTTTCCAGATCCGTTGAACACACGACCTGAAACACACCAATTATAATTAGAATAATTGCATTTGATACAGTGCCTTATCACGTGTTTGAGACATCTCAAAGCGCTTCACAGAATAAACTATTAAGTAAATTGCCGCTTTTTGCCCACAAAACATACAGTCAATCAATTGCGCACAGCAGTATCCCACAAACAGTCGTGGATTGAGTGACTAAACTCTATTCTCTTTTTGAATAGCGCTGCAGGAGATTTTTAATGTCCACCTGAACAGGGCAGAGACAAGGAGTGAGGTTTAACGTATCATCTGAAGGACAGGCTCTTATTTTAGTTCTTATTTGCGACACTATTGAAACCTGACAGTAACTACTGTAAAACACTCAACGTTTTTGGATTTCATTCTTTTTACACTCGGATATTACACTACTTTACAGTATAAACTGACACATGGGCCCTTCACCTATACACTGCTGGGTGTCAAACACATTGGCTCAGTGCTTCTAATGATCCTTTCACCGTTATTGTACTTACCAAGCATATCCTCAGATACAGGGGTGCGGAGGATGTCTCCTGTGAATTCACAGATCGTCTTCTTTGCATCAACACCAGAGGTTCCTTCAAACACCTACCACACAGGAGAAAGAGGAGTGATTTACATGCCACAGGAAATAATAATAATATAATAGTAATCCTTGATTTGATATAGTTCTTATCACATCAATAAGATGTCTTAAAGTGCTTCACAGGATACACTGTAAATTGGAGTGACTGTATTTTGTGAACGAAACGCGAAAGCCAATTGCGCACAGCAATTGTCCCACAAACAGCCATGAAGTAAGCAACCAACTTTATTTGGGGGATTGTTGGCCAGGACACTGAGAGAGAGAAACTCCCTTCTCTTTTCGAATAGCACCACGGCATCTTTAACCTCCACCTGAACAGGCAGATGTGGAGCTCGGTTTAACATCCCATCCGCAGGACGATATCTCCGACAATGCAACAACTGCATTGGAGTGTCAGCTTAGACTATGTGATTCCAAGTCCTGATGTGGGGGCTTGAACACACAACCTTCTGACTAAGAGCTGAGAGCGTTACCGCTGAGCCAGGCCTTGACAAACAATGATACACTGTACAAGGGGGTGGGGGGTGGGAAGAGTTGGAATTTCCTGATCACTACTGGAGCCATAAAGTAAGGAAAACCAGAGAGCCGAGGCCTAACTTGTAGAGAAAAGATTTGAGTCTTGAGATCCGCTTCCCAGACACAATTCTTCAATGGTACCTGAACCACAGCCTTCGAGCCACTGACTTCCAGGACTTGACCACTGCGTTGTGTCCCATCGGGGAGCGTCAAGTGTACAATCTCCGCAAACCTGGGAAACTGCAGGACACAGGAGTTAGAGAGACACAGGATTGCTCTATAGAACGGCACTTATTATTATAATGATAATCCTTGCGTTGATTTCACAATCGTTGAAAGCGCTTCACGGGATATTTTATGGGCGAGTTGCTATGAGATTGATCACCTCATTGCCGCGTGAAATATTGCTGGCAGAAACGCGCTGGCATATACAACAACTTGCATTTATATAGCGGCCTTCAAGCGGTGTAGCGTCCCGGAACGCTTCACAATGGCGAAGTCTGACAACAAGCCGGGGGGAGAGGAAGGTGAACAGAAGCACAATCAAAAAGGAAGGTCTTTTGGCGGGATTTGAAGGTGGGGAGAGAGGGAGTTGCCACTCATTAGTAATGTGAGATGACCTGCGTAAAGGTGAGAACCGTACCTTCACTTGGTCTAGTATTACCAGTGGTCCATTCACACCAACCACAGTCTTGTATGCTGCAAAATAAATATCTCCATGAGTCTACGTCCAACGGGAATGTCAGCCCTTCTGTGAGGTACTGTCTGGTGTGTGTGCATGTGTAAGAAACAGGAATACTTTGTGAGGCAGTTTGTGTGACAAGAATGATGGTCCTCTCTGTGTGGCACAGGATGTAGGCAAGTGTGTGTGACAGGAATATCAGTCTCTCTCTCTGTGGCATAGTGTGTATAATAAAAAATCTGTGCATTTTATACAGTGTCTTATCGTGTCGTTGAGACGTCTCAGTGTTTCACAGAATATAAAGAGTAGTGACTGTGGATTTTGTGGACAAAATCGGGCAGCCAATTGCTCACAGCAGCGTCCCACAAACAGTCCAGGATTGAATGACTTTGCGTGTGTTTGTGTGAGAGAATGTCAGTCCCGCTTTCTCTATGGGATAGTGTATATGTTTGTGTGTGTGTCTCTCTATGGCAGGAGTGAGTGTGACAGGAATGTCTATGTGTGTGAGGGAGTGACAGGGAATGTCTGTGTGTGAGTGACGGGGAATGTCTGTGTGTGAGTGACGGGGAATGTCTGTGTGTAAGGGGGTGACGGGGAGTGTCTGTGTGTGAGGGGGTGACGGGGAGTGTCTGTGTGTGAGGGGGTGACGGGGAGTGTCTGTGTGTGAGGGGGTGACGGGGAGTGTCTGTGTGTGAGGGGGTGACGGGGAATGTCTGTGTGTGAGGGGGTGACGGGGAGTGTCTGTGTGTCTGTGTGTGAGGGGGTGACGGGGAGTGTCTGTGTGTGTGAGGGGGTGACGGGGAGGTCGGTGTGTGTGAGGGGGTGACGGGGAGTGTCTGTGTGTGAGGGGGTGACGGGGAGTGTCTGTGTGTCTGTGTGTGAGGAGGTGACGGGGAGTGTCGGTGTGTGTGAGGGGGTGACGGGGAGTGTCTGTGTGTGAGGGGGTGACGGGGAGTGTCGGTGTGTGTGAGGGGGTGACGGGGAGTGTCTGTGTGTGAGGGGGTGACGGGGAATGTCTGTGTGTCTGTGTGTGAGGGGGTGACGGGGAGTGTCGGTGTGTCTGTGTGTGAGGGGGTGACGGGGAGTGTCGGTGTGTGTGAGGGGGTGACGGGGAGTGTCGGTGTGTGTGAGGGGGTGACGGGGAGTGTCGGTGTGTGTGAGGGGGTGACGGGGAGTGTCGGTGTGTGTGAGGGGGTGACGGGGAGTGTCGGTGTGTGTGAGGGGGTGACGGGGAGTGTCTGTGTGTGAGGGGGTGACGGGAGTGTCGGTGTGTGTGAGGGGGTGACGGGGAATGTCTGTGTGTGAGGGGGTGACGGGGAGTGTCTGTGTGTCTGTGTGTGAGGGGGTGACGGGGAGTGTCGGTGTGTCTGTGTGTGAGGGGGTGACGGGGAGTGTCGGTGTGTGTGAGGGGGTGACGGGGAGTGTCTGTGTGTGAGGGGGTGACGGGGAGTGTTTGTGTGTGTGAGGGGGTGACGGGGGATGTCTGTGTGTCTGTGTGTGAGGGGGTGACGGGGAGTGTCTGTGTGTGTGAGGGGGTGACGGGGGATGTCAGGCCCTCACTGCGCGGCTGTGTGTGTGTGGCTGAGGCTCTCACTGAGGCGGGGCTGGGACCTGTAGGCCCTGGTGACGGCCTGCACGTGCTCCCGGGAGGCGGGCGGGGGCGAGAGCGCGAGGCTGTGGCTGGAGGCGGAGCCGCCCCGCTCGCTTATGCCGTTCATCATCCGCCCGAAAGCCTTCCGCGCCATCTTGGTTCTGGCGGCGGGAGGGAGGGAGGAGGCCAGGCGCTGTGTCACGTGGCGGGGGTGCGATCACGTGGGGTGGGATGGGATCACGTGGCGGGGTGTCGCCCTTTCGTCACCTCGGCGGAGATGGCCAGTCGCCACGTGGGTGGTCACGTGTGTGTGTGTGTGTGGGGGGGGGTCACGTGGCGGGGGTGTGCGTGTCTCTGATCACGTGGCGGGGGTGTGTGTCTCTGGTCACGTGGCGGGGGTGTGCGTGTCTCTGGTCACGTGGCGGGGGTGTGCGTGTCTCTGGTCACGTGGCGGGGTGGCGCGCCTCACGGAGCCGAGGGTCACGTGGTGACCGGAAGTTGACGCCTGAGCGAGTGAAGGGAGTGAAGAGACGGAGGAAGAGAGAGGGAATGAATGAAGAGGTGAAGAGGAGAGAGAGAGTGAGTGAGAGTGAGAGGAGGAATTCCCTGTCTCAGTGCTGTGACATTCAGTGACTCAGTGAATAAACGGCGGCTCTGTTTAGCAGAGTCCAGAGGTAGAAGGAAGACACAGAGACAAACCCTCCCCCCAACACCCCCCACACCCTCAACACCCCCACAACACCCCCTCCTCCCCCCCACACCCCCTCCACAACACCCCCTCCCCCCCACACCCCCTCTCCCCCCACACCCTCAACACCCCCTCCTCCCCCCACCCACACCCCCTCCCCCCCCCACCCCCAACACCCCCCTCCCCCCACAACACCCCCTCCCACACACCCCCCACACACACCCCCTCCCACTCCCCCCACACCACCCCCCCACACACACCCCCTCCCACTCCCCCCACACACACCCCCCACACACACCCCCTCCCACTCCCCCCCTCCCCCCCACACACCCCCTCCTCCACACCCCCCCCACTCCCACACACACCCCCACCCCAACACCCCCCCCCAACACCCCCCTCCCCCCACCCACACCCCCCCCTCACCGCCCCCCCAAACACACACACACACACACACCCCCCCCCCCCCCCCCGAGCAAAGCAGCTTCAATGGAGAGCCCGGATGACGCCCTGCGCCGACTCGGTGCGACAGCCACACCCGCCCGCGTGCAGCCGGACCGGCCCCGTCGGCCCTCCCCGCCCTGCGGGCAATCCAGCGGGCGCTGCAGAGCGAGAGGCCGGAGCGCGAGAGGCGGGAGGCGGTGGAGGCCGCCCGGTGCCTGCTGGAGACGGCCGAGGGGCGCTGGCTGTTCGCCGCCGGCTGCCCCGGCGAGCGAGAGGATGTGGTGCGGACCTACAGGGACGTGACCGTGTGCCTGACGCGGCGCTCGGCTCCGCCCGCAGGAGACCTCGGCGGCGGTGTCGGGGGTGAGACACCGCTGAGCGCCGCGGCCGAGAGCCCGAGCGCCGTGGCTCAGGTCCTCCAGCGGCTGGTCAGGAAGCTGCACGAGGAGAAGGGTCAGGACTCCCCCGCGGGTGCCATTCTGGACGCTATTTTGCCCCCACTGCTGCTGTTCTGCGCCGCCCACCAGCAGAACGCGCCCTGGAGCAGCCTCGCCTCGCGCCGGGCTGCCGGGGAGCTGCTGGCCGCATTGCTGCAGGCAACGGGCTGCGCGACCGCCACCGAACTGCTGAGCGGGACAGCGGAGGCCGGGCACGGAGCGCTGGGGGCCGTCCTGAGAGAAATGCAACCGCAAGCCGACAAGTGAGTCCACGGCGGCGGCGGCGACGACGACGACGACACCACCACCACATTCACGCAGCGCACTTTCACATCGGGAGCACATCCCCAGGGCAACAGATCCATCAGGATTTGGGCGCTCCGTCCACAACTGACCGCGCGCGATTGGCTGACCCGTTCCGCCCACGAGACGCGCAGTCACTACACTTCACAGTGTATCCCGCGCAGCGCTCGGAGACGTCTCGGAGGACGTCCCATCGGGACGCTATTATCCAACGCAAGGATTGTCACGAAAGGGTTTGCACCCGAAAGGAGGAGAGGGTTGGCGCCCGGAGGGGGGGGTGGAGGGCGGGGAGGGGGGTGGAGGGCGGGGAGGGGGGGGGAGGGCGGGGAGGGGGTGGAGGGCGGGGAGGGCGGGGAGGGCGGGGAGGGGGTGGAGGGGGTGGCGTAAGCGCAAGTTGTTGTTGAGAATGTAACGGACGTGTGTGTCATTCTCCCCAGAGAGACCGGGAAGCTGAACCCTGCCTCAGGCCGTGTGCTGTGCTGGGTGTTAGAGCGAGCGAGGAGTCCTGCACTCTCTCTGCATCTGGACGCCGCTCTGCCCCCGGCCTTACTCCTCTCTGACGACTACAGGACAAACAATAAGGTTCTGGGCGTGAGGTGTCTCCAGCACATTATTGTGAATGTGGTAGGTACCAGGTGTGGGGGGTGGGGGGTGGGGGGGGACGGGACGATGGAGAGAGAAGGAATCTATCCCCGAGGGTGAAATCCACAGCCACTACACTTTACAGCATTCTTGAAGCGCTTTGACACATCTCAACGATGCGATAAGGCGCTATATCAAAGGCAGAGATTATTATTATTATTATTATTGCTGTATAGACCAAGGTCCATCCGGTTCACCTTCTACCTCGTGAGCGCTCGCCTCGCAAGCGAGAGGACCCGGGTTCGATTCCCGGGCAGGACCGAAACCTTAGGCAAGTTTCCTTACTCCACACACACACACACTCTGTTTACCAGCGGTCAGTAGGAACCCGGTTGTTAGCCAATTAGCGGTTAGAGAGAGAAAGGAGGGAATCAGTCTGTCTGGGGACGGGGAGTGGAGCTGCGAGGTTTGCGAGGCGCTGTTTACCTGAGAGTGTGTTGTTCTGTTCAGCCTCCCGCGGAACTCCTGCAATATAACCGAGCCCAGGTCCTGTACCACGCTCTCTACAACCACCTGTACACACACGAGGTCTCGCTCGTACAGGTGAGGCCCGGCCAGGAGCCTGCGACACGGGAACCCGCTCACTCACCTCTTACCTACACGTCGCACTCCCTCGCTCTGCGGCTGGTCCAGCCCTAAATCTTGTAGGGTCGGCCTCGCTCCTCTGTGACCTGCCGACTCCATACCCAACCTGTCCGCTCGGCAGGCCCCGGTCTGCTCCAGGTCCCCCTGCCCTGCCCACCCCACCATCGGGGTCGCCTTGCTCCCTCCCTTGCCTCCTTCAAGGTCCGGCTCAAGACCCTCGGTCACCCTCCTGGTCCCAAACCCCAGCTCGGGTCCAAATCCTGTCCAGCGCCTCCTCCCGACGTGAACGGCGCCGTGAAAATGTAGCCTTGTGTGTTGTTATCTACCTCTCTCTGTCTCTGTCTGTGTGTCAGGCCGTACTGCCCTGTCTTCTCGCCCTCCTCCCTGTGCTGGAGGGACCGCCCGTTCCCGGGAAGCCACGCGCGCCCGGCCCCAGCGACGACACGCTCCGGCTGATCCTCACCCACATGGAGGCCGAAGACAAGATCCCACTGCGGAGAGTTTACGCCTCCCACCTGCCCACCTTCACTGCCAGGTCAGCCACGACAGATAACGACGACGCGTGTATTTATTACAGGAGCCGTGAGGGTAGTGTCCCAGGTCTGCCAGAGGGCAAGTCAGGTCAGTGTGTGTAAAATGCAAGTATTAGTATTATTATTATATTATAACCTCTGTCTCCTCTGCTCTGTGCCCTGGCTACAGGCTGGGGATCACTGTCCTCCGTCACTGGAAGAGGCTGCAGCGAGTTATACTGGGCTACCTGGAGGTGGATGATGGTAGTTCGGATGAGGCGGCCAGGCTTGGGGTTCTCCGCACGCTGGAGACCGTGATCCAGCAAGCCTGGCCCAGGTCAGTCAGCACAGACGCTGGGCTGGGGGCTGGTTGGGGAGGGAGGGAAGGGGAAACATAGGAATTGCTGGACGAAAAAAAAGACCAAGGTCCGTCCAGTTGGCCTTCTACCATTCCGGAAGTTTCGCCCACAAAATATACAGTCACTACACTTTACAGTGTATCCCGCGAAGCGCTTTGTGGTGTCTCAACGACGTGATAAGGCGCTGGATCAAATGCGAGGATTATTATTATTATTACAAATCGTATCAAAGAACCTTACAGCACAGAATAATGGAGATGTTGACAGCAGTTAATTCCGGACGGATTAGTCTACAACAGTGAGAAGCTTTGGGAACCTTAGGTCCAACGTTACCTGGGAGGCGGGAAAATGGGGAAAGGGATGAGGGAAAGAGGGGGAGCGAGAGGGAAGGAGAGGAGAGAAGATTGACGGAGGGTGTTTGGTGACAGGGCGAGGCTGTGGCTGGAGCCGTTGCTCAGGGCGTTGCTGAGGCTGGTGCTGGACGTGTGCGAGGGGGGGAGCGAGGCCGCGGGGAGCAGAGAGCAGCTACTACAGAGTGCTACTCGCTGTGTGTGTCTCCTTCATCACTGCAGCAGCGATACCGTGCCGGTAAGTGCTGCCCCAGTCTGTCTGTCTCTCTCTCTCCATTCCTCCCTCCTTCTCCTCCAGCTGCTGACGGTGTGTGTGTGTGTGTGTGTGTGTGTTGCCTTCAGCTGGTGTTGACGAGGTTGGTGTCGAGCTGTGACAGCCGAGCAGTCAGGACTTGGCTACAGGGAACACAACAAGAGATCAACAGCAGCAGCTCAGGACGGCAGCAACTGGCTCCAAGGTGACATGTTTGACAACTGAATGTGGGAACCAACCCCCCACCCTCCCACCCCAACCCATGAGGGTCTCCAGTCCGGTTCCTGAGCCAGGAGGGGCCGCAGTATCCCAGGCTCGGCCTGACAGGGGGGGACTTGAGGAGCTCAGACACAGACAGACGTGTCGCCGTTCGACGGGAGATATTTTTATGCACAAGTTTGTACAGTGTTGGCTGTGTCAGCCCGGGCTGGAGGGGCGGCACGATGGGAGGGCGCTCCGAAAACCAGGCGGGAATATTAATAACAACAATAATTACTCCCTGAAGACCCTGAAACACAACACGATGATGATAATAATAATAATAAACTGACTGACTGACTTCAGCAAAGCTGATTTACTGTCCAGAGGAATGGTGTCTCTCTCTCTCGTGGTGTGACTTGGCTGTTGTGATGGAGTCTCGGTGTCTGCGCCGCCGCCGGCTCCTCACGTGCTCCGTGCCTTTGCCGCCGGCTCAGACTCCGTCTCTCGCTCGTACTCGATCTCCACAAAGCTGCGTTTGAAGCGGGCCCCGCCCTTCACCGGCGTCTTCCCCTTCGACGACCTCCTTCCGGCAACTTCCGTCTCCATCTCCTCCTCCTTCCCGTCCGCCCGCACTTTGTCCATTTCCTGAGGGGCACAAGTTTCCCCCCCGTCGTTAACCTCTGAGACGTGGCTCCGGCCGTAACACCGCGACATTCACAAGCGCCTTTCGCGTTGGGCGGACGTTCCAAGGTGCTGGACAGTCAGGAATCGCACAGTCCCTTCGCCTCGGCCCCTCCCTCAAGGTCCGTTTCAAGACCCTCCTCTTCAACCAGGGCTTCGGTCAACCTCCCCGGCCTCCACCCCCTACTGATCCCAACCCCCAACCCCCAACCCCCCTCGGGTCCAAATCCCTGACTGTCCAGGGCCCTGGGACGTTCTCCTGATGTGAGACACGACGTGTAAATGTAATGTGTTGTAGCTGTTGAGACGCGCCGAGCCCCCTCGGTAACGAGCGAGAGATGTACATGTTGGATGCAACGTTAAACCTTCAGCGCTGGGAGGGGCGGACTGACGGACAAGGGCTCTTGCTTACCTCAAAGTCACTCAGGTCACTTTCCTCCAGCTCATCACCTTCTACGTATTCCACTTGTCCAACATCCTGAGAGAGAGAGAGAGAGAGAGAAAGGGGGTTGGGGGGGGGGGGGAACAGTTTAGAAACAGCCACACAGAAAATACCTCCCTGTCACGCCTGCATATACATAACGTGTACACACAGGCAGACACGTATGCACACATACATACAGCCCACACCTTGTGTGTATGTGTTCACGTTCAGGGACATCAGATTGTGCAGGACTTTACACACAAAGGCCAATGGGAGTCTGGAACTCTCTCTCCCTCACCCAAAAGGCTGTGGATTATGACTGGATCCATTCACATTGTCCAGATGTTTGTCAGCTCAGGGTATCAGGGGATACGGGGCAAAGGCGGGTCATTGGAGTTCAGGTACAGATCAGCCACGATCTAATAGAATGGCGGAATAGGCTCGAGGCGCTGAATGGCCTCGTACGGTTCCTATGACTGGTGTCCTGGCTCGTGACAAATCTCAAATTTTATTATTATTAAAACGTCGCTCACCGCATCCTCCTCCTCCTCCTCTTCTTCCGAGTCTGTCTCGCTCTCCTCGTCCTGTTGCTGCAGAGCTTTGTCAAAGGCGTGAACCGGGAAGTTGTAAATATCTCCATACTACAGAGAGAGAGAGAGAGAGAGAGACATTAGCAACAAGAATCCTTGTCCTCGCCTTTAAAGTCCTCCCACGAGTTTGCTCCTCCCGTCTCAAGACTTTCCCCTTTGACCGCGCCTTCGGTCGCCCTCCTACCCCCACCCTCCCTGCCCTGCCCTCCACCCCTCCTGATCCCAACTCCCAGCTCGGGTCCAAATCCCTGCCCGTCCAGTAAAAAAAAAACATGGTCACTCAATATAGACACTGCTCACAATTGGCTGCCGCGTTTTGTCCACAGAATGTACAGTCAATTCACTGTCCGTGCTATTCTGTGAAGCGCTTTGAGACGTCTCAACTGTGTGATCAGGCACCCCCCCCCCCCTCCCCCCCCCCACTGCAGTTCAAGGTGTTGGGGTTCAGGTTCCTCACCGTTCCCTGTCTCAGTCTGTCCAGTAATTCCTTCTCAATGGCGTTGTCCAACTGAGCTGCGATCAGCGCCTTCTCCTGAAACAAAACACCAGACACCAGGTCAGACATCAACCCTGAACCTCCACAATCCCCTCTCCGCCCCCCCCCCCCACCCAACACACACAGCCTCAGCTCACAGGCACTGCCAAGTCTCAGACCGTCCGTCCGTCCCCCCCCACCCCCCCCTCACAAATACACCCAAACAGACCTCTCTGCGCTGGTCACGTCGCTCCACCTTCTTGCTTAAAGGCACCAGTTTCCTCCTACAAAGAGAGACGCAAACAGTTAGTCCCCACTCTGCCCGGCTCTGCAGCCCCCCCCACACCTCCCCGTCAACCCCGAGAGTGAGTGCGAGTGCTCATTCCATCCCAGCAATCCATCTCTGGGATTTCCACGTGTGTGATGAGATGCCCGTTGGGGTTTGTGACTGTTAATCACGGAGCCGGGTTTCCGCGCGTGTCCGTCCGGCTGTGAAGCTTTGTCCTTACTGGCGTTTCAGGGTGAGTTTGCGGATGCGGATGAGGTATTGGGTGATCTTGGTGAAGCGCTGTTTGCACTTGTGTCGGAGGAAGCGAGGCCAGTAGATCAGGTTCTCGTCGATCTGCTCCAGAGCTTTCTCGTAGTTCTTGCTCAGCTTCACCTGCGGAACATTCCGGCGCAGGATTAGCCGCGAAATAGCGGCCAATACGTGGCTTTACGGCGGCAAAAGAAGAGACGGGTTCCCAGACTCCAACCCCCCCCCCCACCCCCCCTCCAGGGTGAGCATTATGTCGTCAGGAGGTTGTGGGTTCAAACCCCCCCACATCGGGACTTGTAATCACACAGTCTAAGCTGACTGGTGCGCTGGGGGGTGTTGCATTGTCGGAGACGCCATCCTTTGGATGAGACGCGCGGGGGGGGGGGAGGGAGCGATGCTCCATACTCACTCTCTCCCACATCCGAGCTGGAAACGCGGCTCTCTCTATCACCTTCATGTACAGGAAGCACTGACCTGCGACACACACACACAACACATCAAATGTACACAGCGCCTTTCACGTCTGTCGGGAGGACATCTCAGGGCACTGACACACACACAGCACATTCGCTATTGTTCAACCACAACGCAAACCCGGTCAGTACACACACACAGTACACACACACAGTACATACACAGTACCACCCCCCCCCCCCCCCTCGCCGCTGTCTCTCACCTTTCTCCTCCCTGACCGTGGCGTACTGGCTGTTTGCGAGGGGACAGGATGAGCGGTTACACATCCCCGTGAGATTGTACTCGTTCCGGCAGAAACTCTGCGTCTTTGTTCTGAAGGGAAAAAGGAAGTCCAGGGGTTGAACCCCAACCAACAACAACTTGCACTTATATAGACCCCATACACATACACCTTCATATATTATTTACATTGTGCCCCTCACGCAGGGCAGCGTCCTGGAGCGCTTGACAGTGGTGGAGACCGACGCTGAGCCGGGAGGAGGCGACCGCGGGCTCGGTTAGAAGAGGGAAGTCTTCAGACGCGACCTGAAGATGCGATATATCCTAATAATCCTTGCATTTGATATAGCGCTTTTCACGTCGGGAGGACATCCCAAAGCGCTTCACAGAACACACTGTAAAGTGAATTGACTGTATATTTGTGGGCGAACGCGGCAGCCAATTGCGCACAGCAATGTCCCATAAACAGTCGTAGATTGAAAATGACCAATTTATTATTGTTTTGGTTTTGGAGGGATTATTATTAGGCTCTGTGTGGAGTAAGGAAACTTGCCCAAGGTTTCGCCCTCTGTCTGGAATTGAACTCAGGTCTCTCACTTGCAAAGCGAGTGCTCTAACCACTGAGCTACAGGACTCCTGTGAAGCGCTTTGAGGCGTCTCAACCACACGATAAGGCGCTGTATCACCTGTAAAGGTCACTATTATTTTATTATTAAACCACAGCTCCTTCCCGGGTCCCAGGAATACCACAACTTACTTCACTTTGTACGAACAGAACTGTCTGTTTCCGATAACGTCCCAAATCACCTGGAGAGGGAGAGAGAGAGAGGGAGAGAGAGAGAGAGAGAGAGGGAGAGAGGGAGAGAGAGAGAGGGGGAGAGAGGGAGAGGGGAGAGAGAGAGAGGGAGAGGGGGGAGAGAGAGAGAGGGAGAGAGAGAGGGAGAGAGGGAGAGAGAGAGAGGGGGAGAGGGAGAGAGAGAGAGAGGGAGAGAGGGAGAGGGAGAGAATCAGACACCAGATCACAGTCACAGATAACAGTCACAGGGGGTCAGGGGATAGGGTTAGTGTGTGTGTGTGTGTGTGTGTGGGGGTGTGTGGGGGTTATGTGTGTGTGTGTGTGGGGGTGTGTGTGTGGGGTGTGTGCGTGTGGGGGGTGTGTGTGGGGGTGTGTGTGTGTGTGGGGGTGTGTGTGGGGGTGTGTGTGTGTGTGTGGGTGTGTGTGGGGGTATGTGTGTGGGGGTGTGTGTGTGTGTGTGTGTGTGTGGGGGTGTGTGTGTGGGGGGTGTGTGTGTGGGTGTGTGTGTGGGGGTGTGTGTGTGTGTGTGGGGGTGTGTGTGGGGGTGTGTGTGTGTGTGTGTGGGTGTGTGTGTGTGTGTGTGTGTGGGTGTGTGTGTGTGTGGGGGTGTGTGTGTGTGGGGGTGTGTGGGGGGAAGGGACATCTCTATCTGAACTGAGTGCACTCACACACACACACACACACACACATTCACTCTCTCACACACTTTCTCTCTCTCTCTCTCTCTCTCTCTCTCACACACTCTGTGTCTCTTCACTCAAATGATTTACAATGAACTATAACATGAAGTATATTTAGGGTCGGACAGACTCACATCATCGTGTTGCATGGCGGCTCCTCTCTGTGTCCCTCTCTGTCACTCTCTGTGTCCCTCTCTGTGTCCCTCTCTGTCACTCTCTGTGTCCCTCTCTGTCACTCTCTGTGTCACTCTCTCTGTCCCTCTCTCACTGCCCCACGTGCTGCCCGGAAGTGACGAGCCAACCTCTCGCGAGGGGCTGTGCCGGCAGTACCGCGGTCTGTCCGCCGGGCGGCGCTGCGCGCAACCGCCCTGCGGTACCGCGGCGCCTCCACCGGGCGGCGCTGCAAAACCCACCCCCTGGCGGATCAGGGTGCGATGCCGCGGCGCCTCCACAGGGCGGCGCTGCGAACTCACCACCGCGCCACACGGCGCTGTGTTCAACCCGCAGACACACGCGGCGCTGCACCCGGTGCCGCAGTACCGCAGTCCGCCCACAGGGCGGCGCTACCGTCACGTATAATCGATGAATGTCAATTCAATACATTGAATAAATCAGAGGGATAATTAATGGTGTAAAAGGGCAAAGAAAAGTGCAATTGGAGACCTTTAACTTCAGTGTAAACACAGACACACACACAGACACACACACACACAGACAGACACACAGACAGACACACACACACAGACACACACACACACACACAGACAGACACACACACACACAGACACAGACAGACACACACAGACAGACAGACACACACACAGACACACAGACAGACACACACAGACACACACACAGACAGACACACACATACAGACACACACACACACAGACACACACACACACAGACAGACACACACACAGACAGACACACACCGACAGACACACACAGACACACAGACAGACACACACAGACAGACACACACACAGACAGACACACACACACACACAGACAGACACACACACACAGACGGCTGTTTCACTTTCCGTTGCCATTGCGGGTACAGCATCAGCAGTTTTGCTGGAAATACAGTAACTACAATACCTTCAGCAAACAACAGAGGGAACCTGGAGCAGCGCCGCTTCCTGACTCGCTGCAGATTTCCTGTGTGTGTGTTCCTGTAGTGTGTGTCTACAGGCGCACATACATGTATGGGGTATATATGTGTGTAGTGTATCTGTGTACGTACTGTGTGTATGGGGTGTAAATGTGTGTGCAGTGTGTGTGTGTTTAGTGTACATGTGTGTGGTGTATGTATTGTGTGGATTAGGATGTACATGTGTGTGTGTGTATTAGGATGTACATGTGTGTGGTCTATGTACCTGTGTGTGGTGTATGTACATGTGTGTGGTGTACGTGTGTACACACTGTGCACATGTGGTTCAGGTGTCAGACGGGTTCTGTGCCCAAGTCGTAACTTGAAGGGACGGCACATGTCACGCAGACGCGTGAGTGACCCACTCATCACGTGACTGAACCAGAAGGATCGCTGCGCAGCCGCACTCACCACCGCTAAACCTGGTCACGGCCCCCCTTTAGGTCCCGGTGACTGCCACCTGGGTACCCGGTTTACCGATGTGACCGGATCGGACCCCTCCCTCCCAGTGGCCCTGAGGCTTAAATCGTTTCTTCTGATTCTCGTTTGGTCGTTTTTTGGCCTTTGGCGGCTCCGTCCCGGTCAGTGTATGCAAATGTGGGTGGGTGACGTCACCGCGCGGCGCATGCGCACTCAATCGCTTGTCGCCGAGAGCGCATGCGCGTGTCCCCCCCTCTCACACACACTCAGGTGGTGGCAATGGCCATGTGCACCACTGGGACTGTCTCAGTCTGATTTGGAGACTCTTAAACTAATGTCATGGACTCCCCCGTGTGTCAGACTGACCCGACCGATTAATAATAATAATAATCCTCGCATTTGATATAGCGCTTTTCACGTCGGGAGGACGTCCCAAAGCGCTTCACAGAACACACTGTAAAGTGAAGTGACTGTATATTTGTGGGCGAACGCGGCAGCCAATTGCGCACAGCAATGTCCCACAAACAGTCGTGGATTGAAAATGACCAATTTATTATTGTTTTTGGTTTTGGAGGGATTATTATTAGGCTCTGTGTGGAGTAAGGAAACTTGCCCGAGGTTTCGCCCTCTGCCTGGGATTGAACTCAGGTCTCTCACTTGCAAAGCGAGTGCTCTAACCACTGAGCTACAGGACTCCACAAATAAACAAATAAAAAAAATCTGGATCCCAAAGCCATCCCGCAGACCCTCCGCCCGTCTCCCTCCCTCCTCTTCAACCGCGCCTTCGGTCACCCTCCTACCCCCCACCCTCGGTGCCCTCCATCCCTCCAGGATCTTGTAGCAGGTTACGAGGACAGTGATAAAGCATACTGGAGGCATTTATTAAAAATGTATTTTACAACCAAAGAAATCCCCTCTACAAAGAAACCGGCAGCTGTGGGGATTCCTTCCAAATATACAAAGAACAGTCTAGTAACCGTGAACAAAATACTATAAATATCTTGTATAATAATGGTATAACCGTGCAGTCTACCAGTAGCAAGGCACTGGTACATTTCTCTACATTGTCCAGCTAGGCACATTTAACCATTGCAGGATTTGTGACGTCTCTGCATCTCCCAATAATGAACCAGCAGGCTGGCCGTCAACACCAAATTATATTTGTATAACGCCTTTCACATGGGGAACACAGGAACTGGAGGAGGCCATTCAGACCCTTGAGCCTGTTCCACCATTCTATTAGATCATGGCTGATCTGTACCTCAACTCCAATTGCCTGTCTTTGCCCCATATCTCTCGATAACCTGACCTAGCAAACATCTCTCCATCTCAGTTTTGAAAATGTGAATGGATCCAGCCATAATCCCCAGCCTTTTTTGGGGGGGAGAGTTCTAGATTTCCACTAGAGTTTGCGTGAAAAAATACTTTCTGATTTCGATCCTAAATGGCCTAGCTCTAATTTTAAGATGATACCCCCTTGTTCTGGATTCCCCCCACCCACCAAAGGAAATAGTTTCTCTGCAGCTACCCTATTGAATGAATCACATTATCATTTCAAATACCTCAATTAGATCACCCCACAATTCAAGGGAAGACGTCCTACAACCTTCAATCAACATCACTGATACTGTGGACCCACTTGGCTCCACCAGGATTGATATTGTCAAACATTTTAGTACTAATGAAACAGTGATTGAGGCACTGGGATCCCAAACCAGTACCTTCTTCTTCCAAGTCCAGCCTTCCACACCCTGAATGACCCAGCACAGCATGCAATATTTTATACAGGTCCAAGTCTGTGCAGGACTCCCAGGTCAGAGTCACCATTGATTTTCTAGACTGTAAATACAATATTCTGTTGCAACCTCCCCTAACCTCACGTGTACTGTTTCCATTCCCCACAAGAACCAAAAGCAGAACTTTGTTCCGTCTGCTCTGAGTGAGACAATTTAATTCCTCAGGGGGATATTTTGCTCTTGTATTACAATAGGGAGATATAACTATATTTAGATCACTTTTCAAATTGTGCCAGCACACTATTAGGCAAGAATTCCTCCCTAAAATGTATTAAAAATCGTTAGGGAGAGTGCGGAGTGGGAGTTTGTTAACATATTGGTGCTCACAAAGCATTTGGCTCTGGTGCTCCTGTGGGTAATGTATAAGTGCTGTAATTGGATATCAGAGGAACATGATCCATAACAGCATTCCATGCACTGCAGCCTCTCTCCTCGAAGTAGTTACTTAAAGCAGCTTCACCATTCACTGGCCTCTCTGAGATTTTGGTTAGCGTTTGACTGCATCAGCAGAGATCTATGTATGTGGTCTTTTCAGTCACTGAGTGTTCAGGAAGGATCATACAGTTTGTGTACAGGACTGTGTAGTTGTGTGTACATGTCAGTGGGTAAAAGGTGTAATACTCACATGTCCAGTTGGGTTTGGATACTGATGGGTTTCCGCATGTGTCAGACAACCGTCGGACCAAAAGAAGTGTGTGGGTATGTATGTGTACATGCAATGTGACGTGTGTATACCGTGTGTTTTGTGTCTGTGTGTTCAGGGCTCACATTATGTGCGGACAGTGGCCACGTCAATGTTCTGTGACTTTTAAGTGTTGCTCATAATAAAAAGCTTAAGCAGAGACATACCATTGAACCCCAGCCACCCCAGTCACTGACTCTCGTTGGGAGGATGTGAAGGAAAGAGGTACATTGCTGGGTGTGCGTGCGTTGCTGCAGTGACAGACACACAGTCGATGCGGTGCCACAAAATGCTCACGGCTTCAGTCAGTCAGTCAGTCAGCTGACAAATCGCAAAGGTAAAAAAATAGAAAATCTTGGCTTCCCCCAAACCTCTTTTGTTTTCGCCTGTGTTTGTTTGTCTTGTGTCAAACCAATTCATCCAGGAGAGTGCCTATAGCCTGCTGCTGTTCAGCTCCTCCAGCGATCGGCTTATTGCACATGGGACACACACAGCGGATCTCCAGCCACTTCACCAGACACCTGTAGGCACAATGTGAACAGTAAGGCAGTGTTGTGTAGCATTGGGAAGAACCAGACAACTTTTGATCTAGAGGTTCCCCAAGCTTCCACACACTGTTGTAGACTAATCCGTACAGAATTAATTGCTATCAACATCTCCATTATTGTAGCATGTGACACTGTACAGAGCAACATCCTGAGTGCAGGCAATGTGTCCCTGTACAGTGAGATGCTGAGCACAGGCAACGTGACCCTGTACAGTGAGATGCTGAGCACAGGCAACGTGACCCTGTACAGTGAGATGCTGAGCACAGGCAACGTGACCCTGTACAGTGAGATGCTGAGCACAGGCAATGTGTCCCTGTACAGTGAGATGCTGAGCACAGGCAATGTGCCCTGTACAGAGACAACAACAACAAATGACATTTACACGGTGCTTTTCATGTCAAGAGGATGTCCCGAGGCGCTGGACGGTCAGGAATTTGGACCCGAGCTGGAGGTTGGGATCAGGAGGGGTGGAGGGCAGTGAGGGTGGGGGTAGGAGGGTGGCTGAAGGCACGTTTGGTCGAAGACGAGGCATTGAGACAAGGAAAGGGAGGGGGGCTAGGGGGAGGGACTGTGGGTTGGAGTTCCAAAGGGTGGGGGCAGAGATGCTGAAGGCCCAACCACCGATGTTGGGGCGGGCAAGTGGGGGACATTGAGCAGGCCAGCGCCCATTAAGTGGACAAATGTACACACCCACAGACACGAGGCTTGTTAGTCAGCCATAGGCTGAACACAGAGCAATGTATAAAGGCCACTACGACAGCGGTGCTGAGCGAATGAAGGTTACTCACTTCCTGTGGAAGGCGTGTTTGCACGGTAACACCCCCAGCTCCTCCTTAGTCTTGAAATCTTCTAAGCAAACGGCACAAGTCTGCTGCAGGGAGACACAAAAAGCAAATCCGATCTCGAACACAGCCGCACATCAAATAATAATAATCCTTGCATTTGATACAGTGCTTTATCACGTCTTCGAGACGTCTCAAAGCACTTCACAGAATATATTGTAAAGTGTAGTGACTGTGTACTTTTCTGTGGGCGAAACCAAGGCTCAAGGTGTGAAAGGACTATCAAAGAGTGGTCACTTGTTGGGGTGCACAGGTGGTTGCTGAAGAGAGAAAAGCGATCCAGCAATCAACTAACAACTGGGTTCCTACTTACTGCAAACAGAGGCGTGTATGCCGAGTAAGGAAATTTCCCTAAGGTTGCGCTCTGCCCGGTGGTTTATTATGCAAAGTCTGTCTGGGCTGTTCCAGGATGAGATTGCTACACTGATGGGAGGTGGTTAGTTGTCTAAAGGGGTTTGACTGTAGACCATGTCAGTAGCACTAAATTGTAGTGTGAATGTTGGGAATAAGGCTATGTTGCCTTAGCTGGTCTGTGAAGCTCATACAGTAACAGTGAGACTTACCCCATGCAAATTCAGCTTTTTAGCGTCTCCTCTGATTATAACCTGCAAGGAAAGGAAGGTTAGTGAGGAGGATAATAATAATAATCCTTGCATTTGATATAGCACCTCATCCCGTCTTCACAGGATATACTGTAAAGTGAATTGACTATATTTTGTGGGTGAAACGTGGCACCCAATTGCGCTCAGCAGTGTCCCACAAGCAGTCGTGGATTGAGTGATCAAATTATTATTACTTTTTGAAGGGATTATTACCTCCGGAAAAGCGATCCGTCAATCAACTAATAACCGGGTTCCTCCTTACTGCTGGGTATACAGAGGCGTGTGTGTAGAGTAAGGAAACTTGCCTAAAGTTTCGCTGTGCCTGGGAATTGAACCCAGGTCCTCTCGCTTGCGAGGCGAGCGCTATAACTACTGGGCTACAGGATTCCACAGTGACAAAGGTGACAAAAAGATGCAGTTCTCTTTTACCTCTTTATATCCAAATCTCTCGTTCTGCGCTTGATGTCGCAGTTTACTGCAAAGAGAAGAAACAGATGGTTAGTTACCCAACCGTGAGCAACTGAAATGGAACTTGCAACAACCTCCCTAAACCAGATGGCCCACAAGAGCTGACAACACTGGGAACTGACCACAGAGAGCGGCGATTGTGCGTCTCTGAGCGTCAGAAACTACACCCACACACATCTAATAATAATAATCCTTGCATTGACATAGCACCTTATTACATTGCAGAGACATTTCAAAGCGCTTCACAGGACACGCTGTAAAGCGCAGTTACTCTGTATATTGTGGATGAAACGCAGCAGTCAGTTGCACACAGCAGCGTCCACAAACAGCCGTGAAGTGAGTGACCAATTTTATCTGGGGCACTGTCAGCCAGGACACTGGGGGGGAGAGAGAGAGAGAGAGAGAGAGAGAAACGTTCTCGTTTCCAATAGCGTCGCAGGATCTTTAATGTCCACCTGAACAGAGCACAGACGGGGAGTGAGGTTTAACATTTCATCCGAAGGACGGCTGCGTCTCCGACAATGCAACACCCCTCAGCGCTACATTGGAGCGTCAGCTAAGACTGTGATTCCAAGTCCCGATGTGGGGGGCTCGAACCCACAATCTTCTGACTCAGAGGCGAGAGAGAGAGAGAGAGAGAGCGCTACCACTGCGCCGGGCTGACACACACACAAAGCCTCACAGACACACACAAGCACAAGTGTCATTACATTGAGCTATTTTCATTTTGGAACAGAATCTCATGTCGCTTTAAGCAAAGTGCCATTGATGAAGCCTCCCTCGCAGCGGCAGAATGAGTGTGAGGCAAATCCTTCCCTTATAACAGCCCAAAATAAACCTTCACAGTGTGACAGCAGCTTACAGTATCTAGCCATGATTGTTCACTGGAGGAAATTGTACTTAATCTACAGGATATGTTCAAATTTCCAGCACTCCAGAAGTCTGTACAGCATGTTCCCCACCGCCAACACAGGATGTCCAATAATCCCACAGGAAAGGAATCAAAATCGTACCTTTAACTCTGTGAGGGCGGGAAACTACAGAGTATCTGTGGCTTACCAACTGAGCCAAGCTGACATTTCACCTCCAGTGGCAACAACAATAGTAATAATCCTTGCATTTGAATCCATAGCGTCTTATCACGTCGTCGAGACGTCTCAAAGCGATTCACAGAATATACTGTAAAGTGTGGTGACTGTATATTTTGTGGGAGAAATGCGACAGCCAATTGCGCACAACAGGGTCCCACAAACTGTCTTGGATTGAGTGACCAAATTATTATTCTGTTTTTTGGAAGGGATTATTACCCCTCTATAACAGAGGTGCATAACTCTAGGAAGGAAACTCTCCTAAGGTTTTGCCTTGCCTGGGAATCGAACCCGGGTCCTCTCGCTTGCTAACCATTCCTGACGTGAAAGGCATCTACAAATGTAACTTGCTGTTGTTCTTGCCATCAGTTCTGGTGCTGTGCTGAAGGACGGTGTGTGGTTGTGTCCCTGAGTTACTCTCTGAAGCCTCCATTGCGCACTGAGACAGTTAACAGGAGCTGTCAGTAGAACTTTTCTTATAGACAATAGCAATTTCCTGCCATCTGATTGCTGAACACATTGCTAGCGTTAGTGTATAAATAACATTTGGTGTGAGGGAGTCGCTGGATATAGCCCAGTGGGATGGATGGATGTGGTGGTACCTCCTCTCACACAGCTCCCAGGCTGACAGGCAAAGGCTGCACAACTGGTCACACTTATCGCTGGTTCCACACAACTGCATAAAACAGCAGTGCCCCACAAACAGTTGTGGATTGAGTGACCGACCCCTTTCTTTTAAGGATTATTACCCCGAGAAAGATTATTACATCTCCATAAGCGATCTGATCGACTAACAGCCGAGTAGAGTAAGGAGACTTGCCTAACGTTTTGTCCTGTTCAGGGTCCTCTCGCTCGTGAGGCGAGTGCTCTAACCACTACTCTACAGGGCTCCACTAATGGATTGGGGGACGTTACCTGATAAAGTAACAGCAGAATATCAGGCTGAGCACAAACACGAAGATTCCAGTCCCAAATATCACCATGTAGATGTTTAGTGGAAGGTCCTGGAAGGTGATTGGAGGCATGGTGCACGATTTATTGCCGTAAATCAATCCCAGGCCACAGAAGCATCCTGAGAAAAGTGAAAGGAAAATAAGTTAGATCTCTGAGGAAACCTGTGAGCTTTCTTTTTTAATATTATCCACTTACTTTTGTCAGGTGAGGGTATCAAGGCAGGCCGCGCCCAAAACTGGCACTGTCCCCCAATCCAGTCCCGTCACCCACCCCCAGCACCAGCCCCCTCTCCCCCAAACCGGCCCCTCCGACCCCTAAACCAGAACCTGCACCCGGCGACCAACAAGCCCTCGCGCCCCCAAAACTGCTTTCTGCAGCCCCGAAGCCCAGCTCCTCTGCCCCGAGACCAGCACCCCCAAACACCGCCACCGTCCATTAAAACCAGCACCGCAAACCCAGCTCTGACGCCCTGAATTACTGCCCCCGCCTCGCTACTGGGAGGGTGGCCGAAGGTGCGGTCGAAGAGGAGGGTCTTGAGAGGGAGGCGAGGGAGGGGACCAGGGGGAGGGGACTGTGGGATGGAGTTTCAAAGGGTGGGGGCAGAGAGACTTGAGGCAAAACCGACGATGGTGGGACGGGAGGGACGGGCGGGGGACATGGAGCGGGCCAGCGCCCGCTGAGCGGAGGGAGCGGGCAGGTTGACATGGGTACAGAAGTGCTGCCCCTGATGGGAGTGTGACTGTTTGTTTGCCAGGATGCCTGGATTATTAGGGGTAGCGAGCGTGTGTCTCCTGGTGATCACGGGAAGCATGTACCACCCCCGCCTGCTGAGCGATGAGGTTGAGTATGAGGAGGTGCTCGTCAAGATGCAGGAGCAGGAACAACAGTACAAGTTGGAGATGGAGCGGCTCCAGAAAGCAGTGGACGTGGAAAGCAGACACGACTCTCAGATGAAGGGCAATGCCATGGTGAAGGGAGAGAAACGAACCCACCTGAACTGGAACACCTGGAATATCCTTCTCATGGTGACCATTCTGTTCCTGGAGCTGTGGAGGCAGGACACGCGGCAGGACAACATACCAGAGTGCAACAGCGAGGAAGAGGACGAGAACGAGGCTCCTCAAAGGCTTTACTGCAACATCCTGAACATTCCGGAAAGACCCGTGCTGGATGACTTTTACAAGTGCGTTAAGGAGGCCAACCGGGAGCCACCTCAGACTTGCGAGTTCGTAGAAGCTTTTGTGGACAATCTCTTGCAAGCCTGCAGGAACATGTGCCAGTGGAACTCCGAGACGATTGTGGAGGACTGCATCGGCATTGGCAGTCAGTTTGAGAAATGGGGTTGCAAGACCCCCTCTGTGTACGATGTCCTGGCGCCCATTTTAATTCAAGATGGCTACACCTTTAAGCCCGAGATCTGTTGTTGCGACATCCCGTCAGACAAGCAGAGTTACGGACGGATTCTTATGATCAGCCCGGGCAACGAGGAGGTGAGCTGCGTCTGCAAGAGCTCTGAGCTCGACGGAGAGGTTCTGTGTCTCATCCACAGCAAGAAGTTTGAACGTGAGCTCCAGCACACCAACGCCCTGGCTTCCATCGTGTGTTCAGAGTGGTACCTGGACTCTAAGAAAGTATTGAAGTGGTTCCGGACTGCCTTCATAAGGGCCTGGAGTGAAGTGTGTCACAAGTATGATTTTGAACTCTCCTTTCACAACATCACTGGCTCCTGTGGGTTAAAACTGCAGTATCAGTCGGGCCGCAACATCTACATTAAGGTCTTCCCCGCTGTGCGCCTCAAGGACTCAGACGTCTTCCTCGTGGCCAATTTCCCCGACTGCACAAGGATTCCACACTGGCCAGTACCTACTGGCACCTGTCCTGCGCTGTATGCGAGCTTCGCTTCCTCAAGATCATCACCAAGAGCCTCCCCAAGAACAGCTGCCACCTCAAGTGCCTTCAGATCCTGACCTTCCTGAACGAGAAGCTTTACAGCAGCACAGAGAAGAAGAGCGTTCTCACCTCCTACTTCTTCAAGACTGTCCTCATGCACCTGCTGCTCAGCCAGCCCTACATGAACTGGCACGACCGTTGCTTGGAGCAGAGGCTCCAGGACGTTCTGAAGTTCCTCGGGAAAAGCTTGGATGAGAAGCGTCTACACAGGTTTATGATCGGAAACCGTGCCTTCCCCAAGCAGTTTGGGATCCCAGAGCTTCTCCTGCAGGCAGAGCCCATAAACCTCCTGCGATCCTTCGTCCTCCAGCGCGATGTGTACAGCCAGGCCCTCATGGAATATCAGAAGCTCCTGAGGGACATGGGTCCTTCAATGACTGAATGCATCAAAGGATAAACACACACTCATTGATCTCAATCTCTTGGGATTGGAGTGGAATCATTTAATAGATATGTAATATTTACAGTCCCACTGAGACTCCAATCTATTACACGTGTAATATTTACACCCTGCTCATTTCTGTACTTTAATACATGGTGAAACAAACGCAATACTGACTATTCTTTGTACTTGTCTCTCTGTCCAAAATAAAGGGGAAGTCCTGTAGGTTAGTGGTTAGAGCTCTTGCAAGCGAGAGGAACCAGGTTCGATTCCTGGGCGGGGCAAAACATTGGGCAAGTTTTCTTACTTCACGCACGCGTCTCTTTTTTTTACCTGAGCAGTAAGTAGGCACTCGTTGTTAGTCGATGGGCGGATCGCTTTTCCGGGAGTAATAATCCCTTCAAAGAAATAAAAAATGTGTTTTTTTAAATAATAATCTGGTCACTCAATCCACGACAGTGTGTGGGGGACACTGCTGTGCGCAATCCACGACAGTGTGTGGGGGACGCTGCTGTGCGCAATCCACGACAGTGTGTGGGGGACGCTGCTGTGCGCAATCCACGACAGTGTGTGGGGGACGCTGCTGTGCGCAATCCACGCTGCCACGTCTTTCGCCCACAAAATGCACAGCCACTACGCTTCGCAGTGTATTCCGTGAAGCGCTTTGAGACGTCTCGAAGACGCGATCGGGCGCCTGCGTCAAACGCGAGGTCCGTTATTATTATTGCTACTGTCGTCCAGAGATAACTTTTAAGAACAACGGGAAATCATATTTACCCAGTGCCGGACGGTGAGGGTGGGCCGGAGTCCAGGGGTGGGGGTGGGGGGGCATTTCGCACACAAAATACACAGCCACCGCACTTTACGGTGTATCCTGCGAAGCGCTTCGAGACGTCTCGAAGACGTGATGGGGCTTCTTTATCAAATACAAGGATTATTATTATTATTATTGTTGTTATTACCCGCCCACCAGCGCCGGGGGGGGGGGGTGTGTGGTGTGGGTGAGGGACTGGCCCTTTAAGACGCGCGCATGCGCAGAGGCGCCGCGCCACACGCTCGCGCGCCACAGTTTGAAAACCCGAAGCAGTAACGGAAAAAGGCGCGAGCAGGTCAGTGCGGCCCGCGGGCCGGAACCCCGGGGAGGGGGCCGGAGCCCGGGAGCCCGGGAGCAGTGAGGTTCGGGGTTGCAGGGAGGGAGGGAGGGAGGATCCTGTCGCTGGAATAAATCAGACCGAGCTCCGGGGGCCGCGGGAGGGGGCGGCGGAACAGCGGGTAGGCCTGAAGCCCGCGGGCCGACCTGCCTCCCCCCCCCGGGCCCCCGACCTCCTCCCTCAGGGCAGGAGGGAGCGGGTGTGTGTGTGTGTGTGTGTGTGAGAGGGGCAAATCCTCTCCGGTCCCCACTGCACCGCCACAGGCAGAGCTGTTACTGTCACGGAGCTCTGCAACGCGAGAACAGTCACTACACTCACTGATCATCATCATCACATCATCATCCTCGCCCTTAACGCAGCGCCCGCCTCGTCCCGTCTCCAAGACGTCTCAAAGCGCTTCTCACCGCGTGCGCTGTAAAATGTAGTGACTGTATCTTGCGGCGCCGGTGCGGCCGAGTCACGTCCTCCCGTGAGGACGGCTCCGACTGCCGGGGAACCGCCGTGGCTGCCCGCGCGGGGCAGCGCCCCCGGAGCGCTGGGCGGCGGCGGCGGCGACACGGGGTGGCCGTAGGCGCGGTCCAAGAGGCAGGTCCCTCGCGCGCGGCCGCGAAGACGGGGAAGGGAAGGGGTCGAGGCGGAGGGGAGAGAGGTCCAGAGTTACGGGTGGACACCCCGGTCTGCGCTCAGGGACCCGTTATAACTGGGGGTCGCCTGTGGTTGACTTAATGTGGGAACCAACCCCCACCCTCCCACCCCAACCCATGAGGGTCTCCAGTCCGGTTCCTGAGCCAGGAGGGGGCGCAGTGTCCCAGGCTCGGCCTGACAGGGGGGACTTGAGGAGCTCAGACACAGACAGACGTGTCGCCGTTCGACGGGAGATATTTTTATGCACAAGTTTGTACAGTGTTGGCTGTGTCAGCCCGGGCTGGAGGGGCGGCACGATGGGAGGGCGCTCCGAAAACCAGGCGGGAATATTAATAACAACAATAATTACTCCCTGAAGACCCTGAAACACAACACGATGATGATAATAATAATAATAAACTGACTGACTGACTTCAGCAAAGCTGATTTACTGTCCAGAGGAATGGTGTCTCTCTCTCTCGTGGTGTGACTTGGCTGTTGTGATGGAGTCTCGGTGTCTGCGCCGCCGCCGGCTCCTCACGTGCTCCGTGCCTTTGCCGCCGGCTCAGACTCCGTCTCTCGCTCGTACTCGATCTCCACAAAGCTGCGTTTGAAGCGGGCCCCGCCCTTCACCGGCGTCTTCCCCTTCGACGACCTCCTTCCGGCAACTTCCGTCTCCATCTCCTCCTCCTTCCCGTCCGCCCGCACTTTGTCCATTTCCTGAGGGGCACAAGTTTCCCCCCCGTCGTTAACCTCTGAGACGTGGCTCCGCCGTAACACCGCGACATTCACAAGCGCCTTTCGCGTTGGGCGGACGTTCCAAGGTGCTGGACAGTCAGGAATCGCACAGTCCCTTCGCCTCGGCCCCTCCCTCAAGGTCCGTTTCAAGACCCTCCTCTTCAACCAGGCCTTCGGTCAACCTCCCCGGCCTCCACCCCCTCCTGATCCCAACCCCCAACCCCAACCCCCCTCGGGTCCAAATCCCTGACTGTCCAGGGCCCTGGGACGTTCTCCTGATGTGAGACACGACGTGTAAATGTAATGTGTTGTAGCTGTTGAGACGCGCCGAGCCCCCTCGGTAACGAGCGAGAGATGTACATGTTGGATGCAACGTTAAACCTTCAGCGCTGGGAGGGGCGGACTGACGGACAAGGGCTCTTGCTTACCTCAAAGTCACTCAGGTCACTTTCCTCCAGCTCATCACCTTCTACGTATTCCACTTGTCCAACATCCTGAGAGAGAGAGAGAGAGAGAGAAAGGGGGTTGGGGGGGGGGGGGAACAGTTTAGAAACAGCCACACAGAAAATACCTCCCTGTCACGCCTGCATATACATAACGTGTACACACAGGCAGACACGTATGCACACATACATACAGCCCACACCTTGTGTGTATTGTTCACGTTCAGGGACATCAGATTGTGCAGGACTTTACACACAAAGGCCAATGGGAGTCTGGAACTCTCTCTCCCTCACCCAAAAGGCTGTGGATTATGACTGGATCCATTCACATTGTCCAGATGTTTGTCAGCTCAGGGTATCAGGGGATACGGGGCAAAGGCGGGTCATTGGAGTTCAGGTACAGATCAGCCACGATCTAATAGAATGGCGGAATAGGCTCGAGGCGCTGAATGGCCTCGTACGGTTCCTATGACTGGTGTCCTGGCTCGTGACAAATCTCAAATTTTATTATTATTAAAACGTCGCTCACCGCATCCTCCTCCTCCTCCTCTTCTTCCGAGTCTGTCTCGCTCTCCTCGTCCTGTTGCTGCAGAGCTTTGTCAAAGGCGTGAACCGGGAAGTTGTAAATATCTCCATACTACAGAGAGAGAGAGAGAGAGAGAGACATTAGCAACAAGAATCCTTGTCCTCGCCTTTAAAGTCCTCCCACGAGTTTGCTCCTCCCGTCTCAAGACTTTCCCCTTTGACCGCGCCTTCGGTCGCCCTCCTACCCCCACCCTCCCTGCCCTGCCCTCCACCCCTCCTGATCCCAACTCCCAGCTCGGGTCCAAATCCCTGCCCGTCCAGTAAAAAAAAAAACATGGTCACTCAATATAGACACTGCTCACAATTGGCTGCCGCGTTTTGTCCACAGAATGTACAGTCAATTCACTGTCCGTGCTATTCTGTGAAGCGCTTTGAGACGTCTCAACTGTGTGATCAGGCACCCCCCCCCCCTCCCCCCCCCCACTGCAGTTCAAGGTGTTGGGGTTCAGGTTCCTCACCGTTCCCTGTCTCAGTCTGTCCAGTAATTCCTTCTCAATGGCGTTGTCCAACTGAGCTGCGATCAGCGCCTTCTCCTGAAACAAAACACCAGACACCAGGTCAGACATCAACCCTGAACCTCCACAATCCCCTCTCCGCCCCCCCCCCACCCAACACACACAGCCTCAGCTCACAGGCACTGCCAAGTCTCAGACCGTCCGTCCGTCCCCCCCACCCCCCCTCACAAATACACCCAAACAGACCTCTCTGCGCTGGTCACGTCGCTCCACCTTCTTGCTTAAAGGCACCAGTTTCCTCCTACAAAGAGAGACGCAAACAGTTAGTCCCCACTCTGCCCGGCTCTGCAGCCCCCCCCCCCCTCCCCGTCAACCCCGAGAGTGAGTGCGAGTGCTCATTCCATCCCAGCAATCCATCTCTGGGATTTCCACGTGTGTGATGAGATGCCCGTTGGGGTTTGTGACTGTTAATCACGGAGCCGGGTTTCCGCGCGTGTCCGTCCGGCTGTGAAGCTTTGTCCTTACTGGCGTTTCAGGGTGAGTTTGCGGATGCGGATGAGGTATTGGGTGATCTTGGTGAAGCGCTGTTTGCACTTGTGTCGGAGGAAGCGAGGCCAGTAGATCAGGTTCTCGTCGATCTGCTCCAGAGCTTTCTCGTAGTTCTTGCTCAGCTTCACCTGCGGAACATTCCGGCGCAGGATTAGCCGCGAAATAGCGGCCAATACGTGGCTTTACCGGCGGCAAAAGAAGAGACGGGTTCCCAGACTCCAACCCCCCCCCCCACCCCCCCTCCAGGGTGAGCATTATGTCGTCAGGAGGTTGTGGGTTCAAACCCCCCCACATCGGGACTTGTAATCACACAGTCTAAGCTGACTGGTGCGCTGGGGGGTGTTGCATTGTCGGAGACGCCATCCTTTGGATGAGACGCGCGGGGGGGGGGAGGAGCGATGCTCCATACTCACTCTCTCCCACATCCGAGCTGGAAACGCGGCTCTCTCTATCACCTTCATGTACAGGAAGCACTGACCTGCGACACACACACACAACACATCAAATGTACACAGCGCCTTTCACGTCTGTCGGGAGGACATCTCAGGGCACTGACACACACACAGCACATTCGCTATTGTTCAACCACAACGCAAACCCGGTCAGTACACACACACAGTACACACACACAGTACATACACAGTACCACCCCCCCCCCCCCCCTCGCCGCTGCCTCTCACCTTTCTCCTCCCTGACCGTGGCGTACTGGCTGTTTGCGAGGGGACAGGATGAGCGGTTACACATCCCCGTGAGATTGTACTCATTCCGGCAGAAACTCTGCGTCTTTGTTCTGAAGGGAAAAAGGAAGTCCAGGGGTTGAACCCCAACCAACAACAACTTGCACTTATATAGACCCCATACACATACACCTTCATATATTATTTACATTGTGCCCCTCACGCAGGGCAGCGTCCTGGAGCGCTTGACAGTGGTGGAGACCGACGCTGAGCCGGGAGGAGGCGACCGCGGGCTCGGTTAGAAGAGGGAAGTCTTCAGACGCGACCTGAAGATGCGATATATCCTAATAATCCTTGCATTTGATATAGCGCTTTTCACGTCGGAGGACATCCCAAAGCGCTTCACAGAACACACTGTAAAGTGAATTGACTGTATATTTGTGGGCGAACGCGGCAGCCAATTGCGCACAGCAATGTCCCCAAACAGTCGTAGATTGAAAATGACCAATTTATTATTGTTTTGGTTTTGGAGGGATTATTATTAGGCTCTGTGTGGAGTAAGGAAACTTGCCCAAGGTTTCGCCCTCTGTCTGGAATTGAACTCAGGTCTCTCACTTGCAAAGCGAGTGCTCTAACCACTGAGCTACAGGACTCCTGTGAAGCGCTTTGAGGCGTCTCAACCACACGATAAGGCGCTGTATCACCTGTAAGGTCACTATTATTTTATTATTAAACCACAGCTCCTTCCCGGGTCCCAGGAATACCACAACTTACTTCACTTTGTACGAACAGAACTGTCTGTTTCCGATAACGTCCCAAATCACCTGGAGAGGGAGAGAGAGAGAGGAGAGAGAGAGAGAGAGAGAGGAGAGAGAGGAGAGAGAGAGGGGGAGAGAGGAGAGAGAGAGAGGGAGAGGGGGAGAGGAGAGAGGGAGAGAGGGAGAGAGGGAGAGGGAGAGAATCAGACACCAGATCACAGTCACAGATAACAGTCACAGGGGGTCAGGGGATAGGGTTAGTGTGTGTGTGTGTGTGTGTGTGGGGGTGTGTGGGGGGTTATGTGTGTGTGTGTGTGGGGGTGTGTGTGTGGGTGTGTGTGTGTGGGGTGTGTGTGTGTGTGGGGGTGTGTGTGTGTGTGGGGGTGTGTGTGGGGGTGTGTGAGGGGCTGTGTGTGTGTGGTGTGTGGGGTATGTGTGTGGGGGTGTGTGTGGGTGTGTGTGTGTGGGGGTGTGTGTGTGGGGGGTGTGTGTGTGGGGTGTGTGTGTGGGGGTGTGTGTGTGTGGTGGGGGTGTGTGTGGGGGTGTGTGTGTGTGTGTGTGGGTGGTGTGTGTGTGTGTGTGTGTGTGTGTGTGTGTGGGGGTGTGTGTGTGTGGGGGTGTGTGGGGGGAAGGGACATCTCTATCTGAACTGAGTGCACTCACACACACACACACACACACACATTCACTCTCTCACACACTTTCTCTCTCTCTCTCTCTCTCTCTCTCTCACACACTCTGTGTCTCTTCACTCAAATGATTTACAATGAACTATAACATGAAGTATATTTAGGGTCGGACAGACTCACATCATCGTGTTGCATGGCGGCTCCTCTCTGTGTCCCTCTCTGTCACTCTCTGTGTCCCTCTCTGTGTCCCTCTCTGTCACTCTCTGTGTCCCTCTCTGTCACTCTCTCTGTGTCCCTCTCTCTGTCCCTCTCTCACTGCCCCACGTGCTGCCCGGAAGTGACGAGCCAACCTCTCGCGAGGGCTGTGCCGGCAGTACCGCGGTCTGTCCGCCGGGCGGCGCTGCGCGCAACCGCCCTGCGGTACCGCGGCGCCTCCACCGGGCGGCGCTGCAAAACCCACCCCCTGGCGGATCAGGGTGCGATGCCGCGGCGCCTCCACCGGGCGGCGCTGCGAACTCACCACCGCGCCACACGGCGCTGTGTTCAACCGCAGACACACGCGGCGCTGCACCCGGTGCCGCAGTACCGCAGTCCGCCCACAGGCGGCGCTACCGTCACGTATAATCGATGAATGTCAATTCAATACATTGAATAAATCAGAGGATAATTAATGGTGTAAAAGGGCAAAGAAAAGTGCAATTGGAGACCTTTAACTTCAGTGTAAACACAGACACACACACAGACAGACACACACACACAGACACACACACACACAGACACACACACAGACACACACACACACACAGACAGACACACACACACACAGACACAGACAGACACACACAGACAGACAGACACACACACAGACACACAGACAGACACACACAGACACACACACAGACACACAGACAGACACACACCGACAGACACACACAGACACACAGACAGACACACACAGACAGACACACACACAGACAGACACACACACACACACACACACACAGACGGCTGTTTCACTTTCTGTTGCCATTGCGGGTACAGCAGCAGCAGTTTTGCTGGAAATACAGTAACTACAATACCTTCAGCAAACAACAGAGGGAACCTGGAGCAGCGCCGCTTCCTGACTCGCTGCAGATTTCCTGTGTGTGTGTTCCTGTAGTGTGTGTCTACAGGCGCACATATATGTATGGGGTATATATGTGTGTAGTGTATCTGTGTACATACTGTGTGTGTATGGTGTGTGTATGGGGTGTAAATGTGTGTGCAGTGTGTGTGTGTTTAGTGTACATGTGTGTGGTGTATGTATTGTGTGTATTAGGATGTACATGTGTGTGTGTGTATATTAGGATGTACATGTGTGTGTATTAGGATGTACATGTATGTGGTGTATGTACTGTGTGTGTGTATTAGGATGTACCTGTGTGTGGTGTATGTACATGTGTGTGGTGTACGTGTGTACACACTGTGCACATGTGGTTCAGGTGTCAGACGGGTTCTGTGCCCAAGTCGTAACTTGAAGGGACGGCACATGTCACGCAGACGCGTGAGTGACCCACTCATCACGTGACTGAACCAGAAGGATCGCTGCGCAGCCGCACTCACCACCGCTAAACCTGGACACGGCCCCCCTTTAGGTCCCGGTGACTGCCACCTGGGTACCCGGTTTACCGATGTGACCGGATCGGACCCTCCCTCCCAGTGGCCCTGAGGCTTAAATCGTTTCTTCTGATTCTCGTTTGGTCGTTTTTTGGCCTTTGGCGGCTCCGTCCCGGTCAGTGTATGCAAATGTTGGTGGGTGACGTCACCGCGCGGCGCATGCGCACTCAATCGCTTGTCGCCGAGAGCGCATGCGCGTGTCCCCCCCTCTCACACACACTCAGGTGGTGGCAATGGCCATGTGCACCACTGGGACTGTCTCAGTCTGATTTGGAGACTCTTAAACTAATGTCATGGACTCCCCCGTGTGTCAGACTGACCCGACCGATTATAATAATAATAATCCTCGCATTTGATATAGCGCTTTTCACGTCGGGAGGACGTCCCAAAGCGCTTCACAGAACACACTGTAAAGTGAAGTGACTGTATATTTGTGGGCGAACGCGGCAGCCAATTGCGCACAGCAATGTCCCACAAACAGTCGTGGATTGAAAATGACCAATTTATTATTGTTTTGGTTTTGGAGGATTATTATTAGGCTCTGTGTGAGTAAGGAAACTTGCCCGAGGTTTCGCCCTCTGCCTGGGATTGAACTCAGGTCTCTCACTTGCAACAGCGAGTGCTCTAACCACTGAGCTACAGGACTCCACAAATAAACAAATAAAAAAAATCTGGATCCCAAAGCCATCCCGCAGACCCTCCGCCCGTCTCCCTCCCTCCTCTTCAACCGCGCCTTCGGTCACCCTCCTACCCCCCACCCTCGGTGCCCTCCATCCCTCCAGGATCTTGTAGCAGGTTACGAGGACAGTGATAAAGCATACTGGAGGCATTTATTAAAAATGTATTTTACAACCAAAGAAATCCCCTCTACAAAGAAACCGGCAGCTGTGGGGATTCCTTCCAAATATACAAAGAACAGTCTAGTAACCGTGAACAAAATACTATAAATATCTTGTATAATAATGGTATAACCGTGCAGTCTACCAGTAGCAAGGCACTGGTACATTTCTCTACATTGTCCAGCTAGGCACATTTAACCATTGCAGGATTTGTGACGTCTCTGCATCTCCCAATAATGAACCAGCAGGCTGGCCGTCAACACCAAATTATATTTGTATAACGCCTTTCACATGGGGAACACAGGAACTGGAGGAGGCCATTCAGACCCTTGAGCCTGTTCCACCATTCTATTAGATCATGGCTGATCTGTACCTCAACTCCAATTGCCTGTCTTTGCCCCATATCTCTCGATAACCTGACCTAGCAAACATCTCTCCATCTCAGTTTTGAAAATGTGAATGGATCCAGCCATAATCCCCAGCCTTTTTTGGGGGGGAGAGTTCTAGATTTCCACTAGAGTTTGCGTGAAAAAATACTTTCTGATTTCGATCCTAAATGGCCTAGCTCTAATTTTAAGATGATACCCCCTTGTTCTGGATTCCCCCCACCCACCAAAGGAAATAGTTTCTCTGCAGCTACCCTATTGAATGAATCACATTATCATTTCAAATACCTCAATTAGATCACCCCACAATTCAAGGGAAGACGTCCTACAACCTTCAATCAACATCACTGATACTGTGGACCCACTTGGCTCCACCAGGATTGATATTGTCAAACATTTTAGTACTAATGAAACAGTGATTGAGGCACTGGGATCCCAAACCAGTACCTTCTTCTTCCAAGTCCAGCCTTCCACACCCTGAATGACCCAGCACAGCATGCAATATTTTATACAGGTCCAAGTCTGTGCAGGACTCCCAGGTCAGAGTCACCATTGATTTTCTAGACTGTAAATACAATATTCTGTTGCAACCTCCCCTAACCTCACGTGTACTGTTTCCATTCCCCACAAGAACCAAAAGCAGAACTTTGTTCCGTCTGCTCTGAGTGAGACAATTTAATTCCTCAGGGGATATTTTGCTCTTGTATTACAATAGGGAGATATAACTATATTTAGATCACTTTTCAAATTGTGCCAGCACACTATTAGGCAAGAATTCCTCCCTAAAATGTATTAAAAATCGTTAGGAGAGTGCGGAGTGGGAGTTTGTTAACATATTGGTGCTCACAAAGCATTTGGCTCTGGTGCTCCTGTGGGTAATGTATAAGTGCTGTAATTGGATATCAGAGGAACATGATCCATAACAGCATTCCATGCACTGCAGCCTCTCTCCTCGAAGTAGTTACTTAAAGCAGCTTCACCATTCACTGGCCTCTCTGAGATTTTGGTTAGCGTTTGACTGCATCAGCAGAGATCTATGTATGTGGTCTTTTCAGTCACTGAGTGTTCAGGAAGGATCATACAGTTTGTGTACAGGACTGTGTAGTTGTGTGTACATGTCAGTGGGTAAAAGGTGTAATACTCACATGTCCAGTTGGGTTTGGATACTGATGGGTTTCCGCATGTGTCAGACAACCGTCGGACCAAAAGAAGTGTGTGGGTATGTATGTGTACATGCAATGTGACGTGTGTATACCGTGTGTTTTGTGTCTGTGTGTTCAGGGCTCACATTATGTGCGGACAGTGGCCACGTCAATGTTCTGTGACTTTTAAGTGTTGCTCATAATAAAAAGCTTAAGCAGAGACATACCATTGAACCCCAGCCACCCCAGTCACTGACTCTCGTTGGGAGGATGTGAAGGAAAGAGGTACATTGCTGGGTGTGCGTGCGTTGCTGCAGTGACAGACACACAGTCGATGCGGTGCCACAAAATGCTCACGGCTTCAGTCAGTCAGTCAGTCAGCTGACAAATCGCAAAGGTAAAAAAATAGAAAATCTTGGCTTCCCCCAAACCTCTTTTGTTTTCGCCTGTGTTTGTTTGTCTTGTGTCAAACCAATTCATCCAGGAGAGTGCCTATAGCCTGCTGCTGTTCAGCTCCTCCAGCGATCGGCTTATTGCACATGGGACACACACAGCGGATCTCCAGCCACTTCACCAGACACCTGTAGGCACAATGTGAACAGTAAGGCAGTGTTGTGTAGCATTGGGAAGAACCAGACAACTTTTGATCTAGAGGTTCCCCAAGCTTCCACACACTGTTGTAGACTAATCCGTACAGAATTAATTGCTATCAACATCTCCATTATTGTAGCATGTGACACTGTACAGAGCAACATCCTGAGTGCAGGCAATGTGTCCCTGTACAGTGAGATGCTGAGCACAGGCAACGTGACCCTGTACAGTGAGATGCTGAGCACAGCAACGTGACCCTGTACAGTGAGATGCTGAGCACAGGCAACGTGACCCTGTACAGTGAGATGCTGAGCACAGGCAATGTGTCCCTGTACAGTGAGATGCTGAGCACAGGCAATGTGCCCTGTACAGAGACAACAACAACAAATGACATTTACACGGTGCTTTTCATGTCAAGAGGATGTCCCGAGGCGCTGGACGGTCAGGAATTTGGACCCGAGCTGGAGGTTGGGATCAGGAGGGTGGAGGGCAGTGAGGGTGGGGGTAGGAGGGTGGCGAAGGTGCGGGTCGAAGAGAGGGTCTTGAGAGGGAGGCGAGGGAGGGGACCAGGGGGAGGGACTGTGGGTGGAGTTTCAAAGGGTGGGGGCAGAGAGACTTGAGGCCAACCGACGATGTGGGGACGGGAGGAGGGGGGGACATTGAGCGGCCAGCGCCCATTAAGTGGACAAATGTACACACCCACAGACACGAGGCTTGTTAGTCAGCCATAGGCTGAACACAGAGCAATGTATAAAGGCCACTACGACAGCGGTGCTGAGCGAATGAAGGTTACTCACTTCCTGTGGAAGGCGTGTTTGCACGGTAACACCCCCAGCTCCTCCTTAGTCTTGAAATCTTCTAAGCAAACGGCACAAGTCTGCTGCAGGGAGACACAAAAAGCAAATCCGATCTCGAACACAGCCGCACATCAAATAATAATAATCCTTGCATTTGATACAGTGCTTTATCACGTCTTCGAGACGTCTCAAAGCACTTCACAGAATATATGTAAAGTGTAGTGACTGTGTACTTTTCTGTGGGCGAAACCAAGGCTCAAGGTGTGAAAGGACTATCAAAGAGTGGTCACTTGTTGGGGTGCACAGGTGGTTGCTGAAGAGAGAAAAGCGATCCAGCAATCAACTAACAACTGGGTTCCTACTTACTGCAAACAGAGGCGTGTATGCCGAGTAAGGAAATTTCCCTAAGGTTGCGCTCTGCCCGGTGGTTTATTATGCAAAGTCTGTCTGGGCTGTTCCAGGATGAGATTGCTACACTGATGGGAGGTGGTTAGTTGTCTAAAGGGGTTTGACTGTAGACCATGTCAGTAGCACTAAATTGTAGTGTGAATGTTGGGAATAAGGCTATGTTGCCTTAGCTGGTCTGTGAAGCTCATACAGTAACAGTGAGACTTACCCCATGCAAATTCAGCTTTTTAGCGTCTCCTCTGATTATAACCTGCAAGGAAAGGAAGGTTAGTGAGGAGGATAATAATAATAATCCTTCATTTGATATAGCACCTCATCTCCGTCTTCACAGGATATACGTAAAGTGATTGACTTATTTTGTGGGTGAAACGGGCACCCAATTGCGCCAGCAGTGTCCCACAACAGTCGTGGATTGAGTGACCAATTATTATTACTTTTTGAAGGGATTATTACCTCCGGAAAAGCGATCCGCAATCAACTAAAACCGGGTTCCTCTTACTGCTGGTAACAGAGGCGTGTGTGTAGAGTAAGGAAACTTGCCTATGGTTCGCCGTGCCTGGGAATTGAACCCAGGTCCTCCCGCTTGCGAGGCGAGCGCTAAACTACTGGGCTACAGGATTCCACAGTGACAAAGGTGACAAAAAGATGCAGTTCTCTTTTACCTCTTTATATCCAAATCTCTCGTTCTGCGCTTGATGTCGCAGTTTACTGCAAAGAGAAGAAACAGATGGTTAGTTACCCAACCGTGAGCAACTGAAATGGAACTTGCAACAACCTCCCTAAACCAGATGGCCCACAAGAGCTGACAACACTGGGAACTGACCACAGAGAGCGGCGATTGTGTGTCTCTGAGCGTCAGAAACTACACCCACACACACATCTAATAATAATAATAATCCTTGCATTGACATAGCACCTTATTACATTGCAGAGACATTTCAAAGCGCTTCACAGGACACGCTGTAAAGCGCAGTTACTCTGTATATTGTGGATGAAACGCAGCAGTCAGTTGCACACAGCAGCGTCCCACAAACAGCCGTGAAGTGAGTGACCAATTTTATCTGGGGCACTGTCAGCCAGGACACTGGGGGGGAGAGAGAGAGAGAGAGAGAGAGAGAAACGTTCTCGTTTCCAATAGCGTCGCAGGATCTTTAATGTCCACCTGAACAGAGCACAGACGGGGAGTGAGGTTTAACATTTCATCCGAAGGACGGCGGCGTCTCCGACAATGCAACACCCCTCAGCGCTACATTGGAGCGTCAGCTAAGACTGTGATTCCAAGTCCCGATGTGGGGGGCTCGAACCCACAATCTTCTGACTCAGAGGCGAGAGAGAGAGAGAGAGAGAGAGGAGAGAGAGAGAGAGAGAGAGCGCTACCACTGCGCCGGGCTGACACACACACAAAGCCTCACAGACACACACAAGCACAAGTGTCATTACATTGAGCTATTTTCATTTTGGAACAGAATCTCATGTCGCTTTAAGCAAAGTGCCATTGATGAAGCCTCCCTCGCAGCGGCAGAATGAGTGTGAGGCAAATCCTTCCCTTATAACAGCCCAAAATAAACCTTCACAGTGTGACAGCAGCTTACAGTATCTAGCCATGATTGTTCACTGGAGGAAATTGTACTTAATCTACAGGATATGTTCAAATTTCCAGCACTCCAGAAGTCTGTACAGCATGTTCCCACCGCCAACACAGGATGTCCAATAATCCCACAGGAAAGGAATCAAAATCGTACCTTTAACTCTGTGAGGGCGGGAAACTACAGAGTATCTGTGGCTTACCAACTGAGCCAAGCTGACATTTCACCTCCAGTGGCAACAACAATAGTAATAATCCTTGCATTTGAATCCATAGCGTCTTATCACGTCGTCGAGACGTCTCAAAGCGATTCACAGAATATACTGTAAAGTGTGGTGACTGTATATTTTGTGGGAGAAATGCGACAGCCAATTGCGCACAACAGGGTCCCACAAACTGTCTTGGATTGAGTGACCAAATTATTATTCTGTTTTTTGGAAGGGATTATTACCCTCTATAACAGAGGTGCATAACTCTAGGAAGGAAACTCTCCTAAGGTTTTGCCTTGCCTGGGAATCGAACCCGGGTCCTCTCGCTTGCTAACCATTCCTGACGTGAAAGGCATCTACAAATGTAACTTGCTGTTGTTCTTGCCATCAGTTCTGGTGCTGTGCTGAAGGACGGTGTGTGGTTGTGTCCCTGAGTTACTCTCTGAAGCCTCCATTGCGCACTGAGACAGTTAACAGGAGCTGTCAGTAGAACTTTTCTTATAGACAATAGCAATTTCCTGCCATCTGATTGCTGAACACATTGCTAGCGTTAGTGTATAAATAACATTTGGTGTGAGGGAGTCGCTGGATATAGCCCAGTGGGATGGATGGATGTGGTGGTACCTCCTCTCACACAGCTCCCAGGCTGACAGGCAAAGGCTGCACAACTGGTCACACTTATCGCTGGCTCCACACAACTGCATAAAACAGCAGTGCCCACAAACAGTTGTGGATTGAGTGACCGACCCTTTCTTTTAAGGATTATTACCCGAGAAAGATTATTACATCTCCATAAGCGATCTGATCGACTAACAGCCGAGTAGAGTAAGGAGACTTGCCTAACTTTTGTCCTGTTCAGGGTCCTCTCGCTCGTGAGGCGAGTGCTCTAACCACTACTCTACAGGGCTCCACTAATGGATTGGGGGACGTTACCTGATAAAGTAACAGCAGAATATCAGGCTGAGCACAAACACGAAGATTCCAGTCCCAAATATCACCATGTAGATGTTTAGTGGAAGGTCCTGGAAGGTGATTGGAGGCATGGTGCACGATTTATTGCCGTAAATCAATCCCAGGCCACAGAAGCATCCTGAGAAAAGTGAAAGGAACATAAGTTAGATCTCTGAGGAAACCTGTGAGCTTTCTTTTTTAATATTATCCACTTACTTTTGTCAGGTGAGGGTATCAAGGCAGG